>NC_072740.1:133880272-134016105 GCF_026930045.1 Uloborus diversus
GCCCTGGCTATAGGGCTGGTAACTTACTGAATATACCTGCCTTTGCCTTCAAAATTCGAGTTGAACCGAACCATTGTTTCGGTCACTCGTCTGGTCAATGCTAATTCTGCATTAGCTACCAGTTTGTTTGGCACTCTTGGCTTCCTTAAGAGGTTTTCTACCTCCAGCTCAGTCACTCCTATGCCGGGCTGATGAGTGCTAATAAGCACGAAATTGCAGTCCTCGGCTGGAATTGACTGAACTGGCGGTGTATTTCATGTAATTATAATATTATTCAACCTCATGAATACAACACAAGAAAGCAGAAACAAATATTTACTTAGAAACATAAAACTTACTTCAGAAAGATTTCTTTCTTGTGAAATATATATTTAGTTTCTTTAAATGTTTCCTTTGCTTAATGGTGCTGATGGTGATGGCAACTATATTTAAGCTAAATTACAGTAGTAACAAATCTTTTTTTTTTTCTTTTTTACTGGTACGAAAGAGAAATACAATTCTTCCGAAACAACGCCCACCCATTCTGTTTCTCTTTGTAACTAGACACATTACCATCTGACGTTGGCGACAGCAATTACGGTACAATAAGCGTAGGAGAACAAAAAGACCAACAACGTTCACGTACTTTTCGGATTCCCAAAAGCTACAAAAAAGGAATTATGTTTGCAAAATACTTTTGTACAAGTTTCTCCCTAATGAGAAATGTGTTTTAGACATTCGAACCAAAATGCCACCCCTAAAATTTGCCGCCCCGGACAGGGGTCCGGTTTGTCCGGCGCTAGAGCGGCCCCTGGCATTCTTAATTCCACGGTGCAGTCCTGTCCTGAAGCTCCAGAGATCATTAATCATTCCCCTCCACTACTCCCCCCCTCCCCACCGTCAAGTGTATCGGTCTCGGAGGATTGTAAATGGGCGATTTCGTACTTGGATTATCACTAACTCACATTCACATATATAATTGTAAATGATATTTTGCCAAAATTATCAATGTATTTTATTATCCCCTTTTATCACAAAGGACACTATGAGGTTCTACATTTTTAGTTGCTACAAGTTAAAACCGTACGTTCAGTACACCAAATATGAAACTGTTGGTGAGTAGAGCTTTTTTTTTAGGTACAACTGAAAAGTTCTTTTTTAGTAATCAAAACCCAAAAGTTCATAAAAACCTCAAGTTAATTGTGATACTACAAGAGAAGAAAAAAAAAGAAGGAAAAAAAAAGAAAGTTTTTGTAAGCCATAATGTCCTTAACGTACCTGTGTGCAAGTCTCCAGAAAAGTGTTATTTTGCATCCATAGCATTTCAATTTTTTAAAAACTTTCACAAGGGATGCGTTTTTGCATTTTTTAGAAACACAAAATATGTATTTTTGTTAGACTGCAAAATTTCATAAGATACCTTCATTTATTTTAGAGATAGAGTGCTAAATTTGTAAAAATTACGCAGATTTTTCTTGCTTTTCTTTAATTTTGATTCATGAATCAGTTGATTAACTAATGCTTCATTAAATTTATCATTTAAAATAAAAATAAATATAATAAAACGCTAAGATAATGAAAATTTTTAAAAATACTCATCAACTAAATTTTCTAACGAACTTCAATTAAACTTATGAAATAAAACATCCATATTTTAACAAATTTAACTTTCGAAAAATTCAGGACATAAAACATTAAAAATAATGCACGTAATATTTTATTTTCAGTCTATCATTATCAACCACTTGTTTATAACTTTTCCATTAGATGGTAATGACAAGGATGGTTAAGACATTTTATGGACATAAAACATTAAAAATAATGCACGTAATCTTTTATTTTCAGTCTATCATTATCAACCACTTGTTTATAACTTTTCCATTAGATGGTAATGACAAGGATGGTTAAGACATTTTAAGGACATAAAACATTAAAAATAATGCACGTAATATTTTATTTTCAGTCTATCATTATCAACCACTTGTTTATAATTTTTCCATTAGATGGTAATGACAAGGATTGTTAAGACATTTTAAATTATAAACTAAAACTCAATGGCGCCATGGGGGCCAAACTGTGCCAATCTCAGTTTTCATGACCGAGGTCTCTGGAGTGCATGACAGATTATCCGATTAGGTGGTGAGCCGAACGCGGAACCCCCCGGGTTAAGTTCCCGTCGCCAGCATACTTGGTACTCAATTTTTCGACAACTGTAAGAAGGCATAAAATACGGAAAAATTAAAATGTTACGTATTTTGAGCATAAGTTAACTTAATAGCAGCATAAATGGAGCAAAATTACACAATAATGTTAAAAGTAACTCATTATGAGTAAGGAAGGTAATGACAGCCGTAATTTTTTAAAAATTAGTTTTTATATTAAATACATATAATCAGGAAGCATAGAAATTTCCACACACAAAATTCTTTCTTTATTATCAATGTTATGATGGCGGCTACTAAAATTGAAAATTATTAGACCCAGCAGTTGCACCTAGTAGTCATGAAACTTGTAAAAATCCGGCCGTTATCGAAGAGATAGCTTGACGAGCATACAAACATACATACTTTTGCCAAGAGGATGGCTTTGAATAAGGACCAAAAGTGTGCAAAGAAAAGAATAAGTAAACCTCGATTATTTAAAAAAGAAATTAAAAAAAAAAAATAAAAATTAATTTGAATTTTGACATCTTGAATTCAAATTATGTTTTTCGCAATCACGAGTGTGTGTATGTAGGCGTGTGTGTTTGTGTGTGGGGGGTATGTGTGTTTGTGTGTAGGGCGTATGTGTATGTGTGTGTAGGCACGTGTGTTTGTGTCTGTGTGCAGGCATGAATGTGTGGGTAGTTGTGTGTATGAATGTGTGTGTGGGGGGTATGTGTATGTGTGTGTAGGACTATGTGTTTGTGTCGGTGTGCAGGCATGAATGTGTGGGTAGTGGTGTGTATGTGTGTGTGTATGTTTTTGTGTGTGTATGTGTGGGTGTCTATATGTATGCGTGTGTGTATGTGTTTGTATGTGTGTATGTGTTTGTGTCGGTGTGCAGGCATGAATGTGTGGGTAGTTGTGTGTATGTGTGTGTGTATGTTTTTGTGTGTGTATGTGTGGGTGTCTATATGTATGCGTGTGTGTATGTGTTTGTATGTGTGTATGTGTTTGTGTATGTGTGTAGGTGTATGTGTGTGTTTGTGTATGTGTGCTTGTGTGTGTGTAGTTGTGTATGTATGCGCGTGTGTGTAGGACATGGATGCAACCTGGAGACGGCTTTCGCTAGAGGAGCAACATCGTGAGGAGCCCGTCGACGGTGATGGTGCGGAGGGTGGCGGCGGGAAAAATCAAAGGAACGCCAAAAACAGTCAAATGGGAACAATAAGCAATCGTGATTGCTCAATAACTGAATAATGAAAATAAATTTTTCTTAAATTAAGAAATAGAAAATGTTAAGTTTCTCTGATGCATATATTAAAAATACAAACGATTGGAACATGAATAAAACTTAATACGGATAGATTACTTTAATTTTTCACAGGAATAATACATAAAAGGAAAAATAGCTATAAGAACAGTTGACACGTGTTTCGGGTCACAAGGTGGATCTTTTTCAATGCAAAGAAATGAGCTTGCGGATAAAAAGACTTCTCTAAGACAAAAGTTAGTTTTGATCTGTTGAATGTTTTTTCACGCATAAACTTATATTTTGTGTCAAATCCTCGACATTTTGGCTGCATGAGTAAAATCAACAGTTTGCCACATCAAATGTTGAAGTTTTTGTTCTTTTTTCTTCTTTCTCAGCCAAGCGTCAGAAAAATAAAATGTTAATGTTTCAATGCACAAACAACAATTTGCTACACCAAAGCTAGTGGCTAAAATATCAGTGGAACACCAAAACAACATTCTTAATATATTGAAAAAATAAGCAACCGTTGGTCGCTAAATTGAAAAATAAATAAATAAATAATCAAATAAGAAATATAAATATGTAAAAACGTAAATAGATAAATAAAAGAATGAATAAATGATTTAAAAAATATTAATAAAAAATAAATAAATAGCGGAAATTATGAAAGAAAATTTAAAATAATCTAAAATTGAAACATATTATAATTTAAGTACCTTTAATACCTTGAATTGAACCCTGATACTTTATGAGTTAGTTAAACATTGTATTTCACAGGAAACTGAAGTAATAGACTAAGTTAATTGGCATAAAATAGGTATTATTTCTAGAAAAGGACCCTTTTTTACTTCCTTTTACAAAAAAGGAAGTATTGTATTTGCGAAAAAATTTTCACTCAAAAATCGGACTTAATTTCCATTTTGCTCACCCCCGAATGAATGTTGAGTTTGGTTTTCGACCCGACCATACGTAGATATATGCCTAGGAATCTACAGACATCCGAAATATCCATTTTGACGACCCCCGAGTTAATTACAACGAGTTTTCTTGTGACGTCCGTATGTACGTATGTATGTGCGTATGTGAGTGTGTGTATGTGTGTATGTGTGTCGCATAACTCAAAAACGGTACGTCCTAGAAAGTTGAAATTTGGTACTTAGACTCCTAGTGGGGTCTAGTTGTGCACCTCCCATTTTGGTTGCATTCGGGTGTTTCTAAGGGGGTCTTTTGCCCCTTTTTGGGGAGAAATCATTGTTAATTTCGATGTAAACTCAAGTGGTGTTACAATTTGGCGGACACTTGGCGATATATCGCCAGTCTTTTGGTCACCAAGTTTTGTCGCCAACTTGGTGACAAGTTTGGTGATTTTTTTTTTTTAAATTTGGTTTCAATTTGGCCACTGTTGGTGATATTTAGAGAGTAAACTATTGAATCACATTAAAAATACCAATAATGGGAAAATGAACTAAATTGGAGAAAAGGAAGTTATGTGAGGCGCACATCAGCTCGTTTTAAATAAAATATCACAATAAGTATGACTGTTGTTTAAATACTGCAAAAGGATGCGAATTTGCCTAGATTTTAGACTAACGATGATCTATATTGGAATTATTTTTGAAAAACAAGAGAAGAAAACAGTACTTGGAAATGAAAATTAAATTAATTTATGAACTAAGTCAAAATCAATAATAATTTCTCATTTCGTGCTTTTTTTTTTCATTTCATAGATCGCATTGTAGTATTTGAAAGTCAAAAAGGTGTTTACCCCATAAGAAAGAAGCGCAAAAATATTATTCTTATTGTTCCTGACCAATTACTTATAGTCTGTTTTTATAGAAAACAATGAGAGCTTAAAAAATATATATTAGTGCTGTGTCACAAGTAAATATTTTTATAATCTTATTTCCGCAATAAATTTTTAAAAACACAAAGCATTCGAGAGAAACAAAGTGACATTTACTGAAACATGCTGTAAGTTTCTAAAAAATTTCTCCTTGAAAACTTAGTTTACTTCATGATTTTTATTATTTATTACACCCACCTAAACAGAATATGCACATAATTTAGGAATTATACACATAAATTAGGATGAACATTCTTCAGTACATTAGCCGAAGAAGTTAAGTTTGTTGGGCTAGCTACATGAATTTTAAATACGAGCTGGTTATTGTGCTTATCACTTGCGCAGTCGGAAGTTAACCTCTAGGGGGGTTGTCATAAGAATCCTTACTCGCATATGAAATACCACACCATATGGACTGGAAATATGTGTTAGAAGTAAGTGCTCACGGCTTTGATCCCCCTTTCGCATCTCCAGTGGCGCTTATCATAACAATTTACCACAATAGAATGCCTTTCGTAAAAAGAAAAAAAAAAACAGATAAATGGATTCAACAAACAGTATGAAATCAAAATTTTAAATCAGACCTTATCTCCCGAAAACTTTTTCTAAAAACTAAAAGAATTCACTCGTAAATAAGTGAATTCAATAAATAATACAAAATTGAAGTATTAAGATATGGCTTTTTATTCAGAAACAAAAAAGGAAAACTCAGTCATAAGTAAATATACTCAATGCTAGAAATTTTAAGGCAGGAATTATCTCCCGATAAACTTCTTTAAAACTAAAAAATGACTCCTCCATAAGTAAGTTAATTCAATAAATAATTTTTAAAAGTATGCATAAGATTGTAAGATGGATATCTATCCACCTGTTTCTTTTCCTATAATTTGACGAATACTAAGCTGAAATGATCTTTATATAAACCGCCACAATCGACTCTAACTCTTATATTTTAATATTTTACATTTTATGAGCCTGTTGCTTGCATTTCTATTGTTACTTCAACGGGGGAGGGGGGGGGCAGGAATTAAGATGGAGGTCACGAGTTTTCACAACACGTACTTCAAATTTATCTAAAAATACCAAGTAGTTTTTGAAAAATACATGTACATATTTCAAAATAAACATTGTTATTGCATTTTTGTTTTGCAATTTAATGCAAGCGGTTAGTTGTATTTATGTACGCAATTGCAAGGATTTACAATTATTTTACTACAGCCGTAATTTTCTAAACCGCTGCCTCTATAATTTATCTTGCTTTATAAAACATTTTCTAATTATTTTTATATTTAATTTTGAGCTCGCATGTTATGTCCGAAATTTCAGATTTTTTTAAAAAAATATATTTTTATTTCTGTTCAAATTAACTATCTCATTTTTGTTAAAAATGAAAGCCACAGAAATTTCTTAAAGCAATCAGTTTACGTTTTTTTTTTGGTGATACATTACTACTCCAAACTAATGTTGACTTAAATGTGAATACTAAATCAAAGTGCGCTAATGCATCAACGTAAAAATGTGCACTCCCCTTACTAATTTTCTGATTGATTTGAGCATTAGATTAGAAATTCTGATGATAAAGAGGCAAAAACACAATTTAGAATAATTCTTTGTTGTTTGAGCGATTGCTCGTATCATAGCTCCTATTCTTTACGCCAGATGTTTTTAGCTAAAATTGCGTGCGGGTCTGACAGAACGCAGCTGCTGGGTTGAGATATTTTTTCAACTCATTTAGATTGGAAACATCAAAGTTGTAAAGCACCCTCAATCTTCCCTTTACGCAATTTTGAAAATGTGCAACGTTGAAATTTTACCATTTCGTGAAACCTATAGGCAAATATATAAATTCAAATGTATGTAAAAAGTTATGAATTACCGAAAAAAATTGTTTGAATAAGTTCATCTGAAGTTAAAACATTAATTAATGTTCACACGAGGGAGCATTAGTAGTTAATTTTTCATAATTAATGATAAATGAATGAAAATAGGAATTGAGAGTAAAAATTGTTTAAGTGAAACTCTGGGTGATTGAATTATCGTAATGTGAAACTTTTATTCTCCTCAACTTCAGATGTTCACCCACAAATGCGTTTTATGGAGAATTAGAAAAAAAAAAGTAATAATAAAGTATTTTCATAACCTATCGTTACGAGCTGGTTAATTAAGAGCCGATTTTGATAAACTAGCTTTCCAAACATAGCTTTTTCTTCTTCTGTGTACAATGTCGCATTTTGTGGTTATAGACAACTCCCGAAACCAGAGGTTTGCGTAGTAAAGTGATCTTCTAGCTCAGAGATTTTCAAACTTTATTACTTCGTGGACCCCTTGCTGATTTTCTCTGTTTCTCGTCCACCTCATACCCATTGTTAGTTCCTAAATTAAAAAAAAAATAGTATTATATTTATTCTTAGCGTTTCAAAACAGAATAAATCAGATGTTCAAGTTTTGCCCAAAGTATTCTAAAATCATTAGATTGAAGAAGAATGTATGGAAATTTCACGGGACAAATTCAAATTTTATACGACAGTGTGAAAGTTACATTGAGGGTTTTGAAATGCTCTTAATATTGAATGTTTTAACAATCAATTTTAAATACAATTCTGATGCCTAGTCAAAACACAGTTTAATAGAGTTTACTGCAGAATAGGGTTACATTTTCTGCATACTTTTAGCAATTTAAACAGCACAAAAATATTCCTACATAAAAATTGCTCACGAAAAACTTGATTGGGAGAGGAAGAATTTTATGCCTATTATTATTGACTGATATATATATATATATATATATATATAGTCAATAATCGAGAAACGCTCCTGACGTCATCAACAATGAAACTCGCTCTACGGCATGATAATTTGATAATATGTTTTAGTAATGTTTAACATGCAGCAGGGAAAGGCTTTATTGTGACAAGGCAGAACTGGATCCGGTAACTTAACAGTTTTACTGGTAAGACTGTGTCATTTCAGGAGAATGAAGAAATGAATAAGTGGTCAACAATGAACGCTATCTACTGGAGTTGAGGGTTAATTCACTGGATTAAGGGTTAAAATTTCAACTATCAAAATATCATCGACCAGGCTTCGTTCAAATGTAGAAGCAATTTTCATCCGTCATATCTTGACGGGCGATTTTCTAGTTTTTTATATTTGTCAAGCCAAAGGCTTTTCATAAGATTATTAAATTTTAGAAAAATCTTTATATTTTTTTAACTTTTGGTTAGAAATCATTAATTTATTTACAAAGATTAATGTTGTTGCCTACTTGTTTTGAAATTAAAAAAAAATAATTTTTTTAAATAATTTTTTTATATACATGCTTTTTTTCCTTTTTGTTTTCTTTGTTTTATTTTCTTTTCTTTTCTTTTCTTTTTTTTTTTTTTTTTTTGCAAAATGACCACAATAATCGAAACTATAATTCTGTGCCTTCGTTTGCGCTCAAACCACCTGTACAAATGAGAAATTTTTGCGCACGTATTTGCCATTTGTTCCGGTAATTTTAAAATTTGGCTTTTAATTGTGATCGATTCGTAGCATAAAGTATCACTATGTATCATAATATGAGACATCAACTTTGCTTGTATTTAAAAAATAATGATTTGTGCATGTACCGTAACACGAATTGATTTTTTTTTTCAAGCGCAATATTTAATTATCTGTTATTCATTCTTTTGAATTCAAAACATGTACAATTTTTACTGTGTGCAGTAAATTGTTGATGTACCTTGACTCAATGTATATGCTATTTTGTTTGATACGTATACTTTTATCAATGCGGACGATCAGGATTCCCTATTAGTGCAAATTAATAAATTTCTACTGTACATTACATTTTTTACCTTGTTATTCAGACATCAAAATCTTAATATTAGCAAAAAAAAAAAAAAATTATTCGTCAAAAAACACGCAAATGAAGTAAGATCAGTCGGGTTAAGAGGAAACAGAGTGTTATAATGCTTTAACCAAAGGTACTCCCGAATTTAAATTTTTGGGAGGGAATTTTCATTCGGCGAATCCTCAATTTGTCGAATGGTGCTCCAAATTTTGCGGAATCGTCAGACACATTTTCCCGGATAAAGACATTTTTGGGAGACCACAGTGACCTCCCATGACCCCCATTGGGGAGCCCCTGGCTTTAACTTTAGATTCTTCCCTTTCATTTGGATGAATTGAGGCTGAAAATTTTGTGCATTGTGTCCAAGACTACACTCTCTGAGAGTAATTGATACAATTTTTTTATTTTTTATTTATGACTGTTAGTTAGAGAATGAAGTAATGTTTACTTTTACCCCAGTGTGTTTTCTTTTAGCCCAGTGCAGTGGTTGGAAAAAACATTTTTTTTGTAGCGAACTGCAACTACAACTTCTTTGTTACAAATGTAGTTAACTGCAACTACTTTCTTACAAATGTAGTTAACTACAACTACTTTATTACAAATGTAGTTAACTACAACTACTTTCTTACAAATGTAGTTAACTACAACTACAACTATTTTTTTAAACGTAGCAACTACAAACTTTTGAAATGTAGTCGCTACTTCACTAATTTACAAAAAATAAGTAAATACAAACACACACTCTAGCTAGGGTGTCCCACAAAAAATGATAGTCGATTTTACAAGCCACATACCCTCTTATAGTTTTCCTCTTATGTCAAAACAATTGTGAAAAAAAGTTTCTTATAATTTGAACAACGGAAACAACTGAAAGTGTAAACCAGCACTTGTATGCTAGACGAAATCGAAAACAAAACCTTTTTTAGAAACTCGAAATTTCTGTTGATAAAACGTGCCCCAATACCTCATGTGCAACGCAAAAACATTTATTCAAATTATAATACATTTAGGTATCCTACAATTGGCGTAAAATTTATAATTATCTAAAAAAATTGATTTTTATTCCATTTGTCTTTTTTAAAAATACATATAAATTTAAATAAAGTATCAAGTTCAAAAATTATTAGAGAACACATTTTCAGATCAACATTTGCAAATAAATAATAAAAAGATAATATATTAAAGAAGTATTTACCGTAACCTTGAAAAAACCCATGTCTTTGAGTACTATGTGCGAAACAGTATATTGCAGGAGTTCAAAAAAATGTATTTAATGCTAATTCACCTACTTTATTATTTATATTTTTCAGCTTGATAGTTTCGTAAAATTTAACTTACAATAAAAAAAATATGTATCGAAAAAATTAATTTTTTGAAGAAAATTATAAATTTTATGCCAAATGTGGGATACCTAAATATTTTTTAATTGAAATAAGTGTTTTTTGATGCATGTGGGGAATAGAGGTAACGTTTTATCAACAGAAATTTCGAGTTTCTAAAAAAAAATTTTTTTTTAATTTTTTATGTCGCCTAGCGTTACAAGTGCTAGTTCACACTTTCAGACGGAAGTCGGCACGGGTTGCCTTTGTTCAAATTACATGTAACTTTTTTTTACAATTGTTTTGACGTAAATAGATAAACATAAGAGGGTGTGCGACTTGAAAAAAACTTTCGATTTTTTTGGGACACCCTAATACACACACACCGTATGAGGATTGAACGATAAAATGTTTAGATTGATAAATTATCTCATCTGAACGTGGAATATTACAAAGAATTATCTGTTTTTTTTCCAAAAAAAAAAAGTCCGTTATCATATTCTTATATAGCACTGCAATGCTCGAATTTATTGTAAGCCGGCCAGGGCAATTCAATATCATCTTCTTCAATAACATTTACAGTAGCTTCTTTATTTGGTGAATACTGTAAAAGCACTTATTTTCGCGAGACTTTAATTTTCGCGATTTTTTTCGTGCGTGTCGTAATCACGAAAATTTAAGCATCAAAATATTTTTATTTCTCAATTTCGGTCTGTTCATATAAAATTCACGAAATTTTCAACTCGAGAAATCACCGATATCTTCATTTTCGCGAAAATAAGTGCTTTTTTTTAGTATTGGAACAATAATCTCTTAGAAATCTAAAACGTTCATCCACGGGACTTTCGCGGCAGCCAGAAAAAAACAAAGGAGTCACTAAATTGGCGGTTATCGCTAATTCATATACTTTTATTTTTAAGTCAAGCTCGATTCAATACAAATATTGTCGAAGTATGAAAATTACAATGGCAAACTAATGGCGTCAAACGGATAGAACGTATGGCGCCGAAATGACATGTTTGAGGTCGACTCGTATTTTTATGAGTCTTATTTCTCATTGTATTCGCTAATGTACTTGTGTAAAATTTGCACCAGTCAAATTAGTTTGAACCTTGATTCTTTTTTTTAAAAGTTTATTTAAAAGTTCTTTCCAGAAATAGCTACAAACTACTATTTTTTTTTGTATCGAACTACTCATTACACGACTTTTTTTAAAAAGTGCGCTACACTACAAACTACTAAAAAATGTAGCTACTTTAGTAGCGTTACTACTTCCAACCACTGGCCTAGTGACTGTGAAGTAAAAGAAAACACCCTATTTATTTCCCCATGAAGTGCATGTAGGTAAATAATCGCACAATCCCACTATACACAATCAGTTTAGAAGCTTAAGAAGTTTTACATTAGAAGTTAAGCCCCTGATAGCATCATTCGTTTGCCTGCCGTAACTGTAAATGAACCACCAAAATTAAAAAGATACCCATTAGCAGAGACCGACAAAAACTGGAAAACCTTAGGAGCCAGAAAAGCTATTTGGGCGCCAGCAAGTTGCTTCTCAGTGTTTGTAGGAAAATTCAGTGTGACAGGACTTCTAAAGATTCTTGTTCTGAGAGATAGATCTAGTCGACAAGATATTTTTTTAGCCACCCGGGATTTGTCGAACCCTGTGCATTGGTGTAGCTAAATTGCTCTTACATTTACATAGCAATGGAAATGAACTGATATCTAATGTAATTTAATTTTGCGTTTGCTCAAAAACACTAAAACGTAATTTTCAAAGTAGAATAGTTTAGAAAAGAACGAAAAACTAACAATTGGCAAAGTTTTAATGGGACAAAAAAGAAAAGAAAAAAAAATATTAAAAAAGAAAAAAAAAGATGTAGCCTAAACTTTTTAATTTAGTTATTGAAATAAATAAGAGAGAAAAAAAAACATTTTATTACTTTTCTTCCCGCAGTTCAAAAAGTGATTCAGACTTTCGCAAAGCATGAACATAGGAAGCTCTAAATGGCTTCAACGTTTTTTTCATGTCATTTGGAACGGTTTCGCGTTTTTGTCCCCCTCCCCTCCGGAAATCCTCCGGTACAAAAACCCCATCTCCCGTTTTGTAAACACAGGCATCGAAATTGGCGCCATTTTTGGCGGTCGTGTCTTCGATTTTAACGGACAGACGAAATCTCGCCTCTCTGTCGCTGGCAACCCCGAGAGATTTGGACAGTCGGCTTTACTGCAAGTAGCAACTGCGGCATCTTTCTCTCTATTGAGGTATTTTTTTTCTCTCTTTTTATACCGAAACATAAAACTCTCTCTTTTTCTACTTCAGATCGGAAATCGGGTACTTACGCAAACAGTTTATGCTATTAAAATTTAAAAAATCTCAAATAATAGGATATCTTACAATCTGTTTCCAAGAGCAGATCATCTCACTTGGAGATTGCGTGGGGATGTTGACAGTTGAGCGCAGGATTGTAAACAAAGTGAGTTTTAGTTTCGGGATGCAAAATACCTAAGCAAATTCTAATCAAAACGCGTAAGGAGAGAACGATCTATTTATCAATTCCAACAATTATTTTTCCAAATGTAATTGATGTAGAATAGACCTCTCATATTTGTATATTTACCTTCAACCCCTTTAAAGATGGTTGCTTGGATCAAAGGAAATTTACAAGAGGAAGCGCTTGGAGCTTACGGAGCAGCTGATGGTTATGTCAAAGCAACGGCATGTAACATTGTTGCTAATTTTCAACCATTTTGTTCCTTGGTAGGATTTTGGTTATTTTGCATTATTTTGAGGGTTTTCTCATATTATATTTTCCTCTGTTTTTTTTCCATTTGTGGAGCGCTACAATATGGAGGGAAAAATTAAAGGAAAGTTTCTGTTTATTTACTTTTTTTTTTTTTGTTTGAAAAACTGATCTGCTTGCGGAGCTTTTTGGAAGATGTTTCCAAGTAAAAATTTAACGTAATTTTCGAAGGAAAAAAAAGTAAATTTTAAGTTTTGAAAAGTTTTAATAACGTATAACGTTTCTAAAATTAAAATTACATTTGACTAGCTTAGTTTTCAAGTAAGAATAAATTTTTATAGTTAATCAGTAACGTTACAAAGTAAAAATAATATTCTCGTATAAAATTCGAAAGGAAAGGCAGAAAAATGTTAAAATAAAACTATGAGTGAGCCTAAACATTCAATTTTGTTTCCATTCTAAAATTTTGTGTAGCATCAAAGTTAAAATTATGAATACATTTGTTTACTCAAATTTTACATTTCAGACACATAGATTTATTACATAATCCGTGTTTACACATTTGCAACAATATGTAAGTAAAAAATAAGTTACATTTAATTGAAAACAACCAATAATGATTTTCTCGGGTCTTTTCAAATAAATAGTAGATATGATTTTACTTTTGTTTTATTAGTATGAACATGCTGATTAAATTTAAAATATATGTTTTTACGAGCTTTATATGGAAATTGTTAATGCAAATTGCTTATATTTAATTAAATATTTAAAAAAAAGATATATATTTGAAAGATTATTCAATGTTACTACCTACGCAGTTAAAATGAGTAAAATATGGTTACTTGTTTTTATCGAATGTTTTATTAATGACCATCTTTAATTCTTGAAGAAAATGTAATCCAGAAAGCTAGATATTTGTTCGTATTTACTAAAAAACTGCTAATTACAAGAACCAAAATAATAAACAAGCATTATTTGGAAAACTTTTTAAAGAATAAAAAGATTTTTAAAGAATGCAATTTTTCTTACACAATTAAAAAATTTTCAATTCTATAACCATAAGACTTTTTACTAATTTAGAACATGAAAGATTTAGTTGCTTTTATTTTCCGAGCCATTTTCGCTGCAAATTTAATGTCGCTTCTTTTCTATGCATTAATAAAATACATGAAACCATCTGAACCAATTAAACAATAAATTATTTAGAAATCATTACTTTTGAACCAAGTGTAGAGTGAGAATAGAGCGGAGGGGAAGAGGAATAGACATTGTAATAAAAATTACTCTTCTAGGAGACACAGAAATTTTTTTTTTAATCCATGGGATGGAGTTTTTTTCAATTTTTTTTCTGTCAAACAACTGTAAAACATTAAAACCAACTGTAAAAAACTAAAAAAGAAAAAAAAATGCTTGTATGCTCACTGCACACACGATTTTTGGAGTTTAATTCTTCGTTATTCACTTTATGTATTGCAAGTTGGTTTTACTTTATCAGTATTCCTTGTATGTTTTAAATGGTTACAGTACCTTTCAAACATTTTTTTAAAATTTAAGTAAATTTTATATTTTTTTGAAACCATAACATGCATACTTATTTCTTAATCAATAATTTATTTTCAAACTTTAAAAATATTGCCTACTTTTTTAAAAATTCAAAAAAAATGAAGAAAATTTCAATTTTTTGAAATCTCTGAGGCTTTTTTATTTTTGCACTAATTAAAAAAATTTTTTTTTGCTAAACGATCACTATAATCATCTATAAAAATCTGTGCATTCATTTGCTTATGAGTTTATTAGAAACTTTTCTGTGATTAATTATGGAAAAAATCAAAGATTTTTTTAAATTGGTTTTTAAAGGTGCTCTAAACATTTGAGTAATTTATAAAATGCTTATCCAATGCACGGTTTTGTCAAATATGTTATCCCAATTGCAAAAAGTATTACTTTAAAGCTGTATCTTTAATAGAAAAATATCCTTAGGGATTCTAATGACAAGAAAACACAAAAATACCATCATCGAGAAAAAGTAGTTTAACGTTTTTCTTTTGCATAAGAACACATAGTGAGCATATCCTAAAACCACTCATAACTTTTTAAATATTTGAACTAAAGCAATGAAACTTTTCCCTGTGTACGGAATAGTTTTTAGTTTTGAAATAAGCAATAAAATTTTTTTTGATCGTTTCATTACTTTTGAGGTACTGTAACCCCTTAAAAAAGCATGGAAGTTGCAAACATTTTCACTGGTGTCATCATGGGAAGAAGGTTAAGAGAATTAGTTAGTAGCCAGTGGTTAGTAAATTCATTTGTTTGGAGGGGCCTAAGGACCCTTAACCTTCAAAATTTTCGACTTTCTGGAAAAAATATATGTTATGCATAATTTGATTCTGAACAATTTGATACCTTATTTTTTACCTTGCGCAAAAAACTTTTCAAGTTATCGTAAAAATGCGTAAACTTTCCCCATAGAGATTTATGTTAAAAGCAGCTCTTTAAGCCTCTTTTTCTCAGGTACCGGTTTCTTCGGTTTTCTCGTTTTGCGCGCATGATATCTCAGAAAGTTTCTTATATATTTCCGTAAAACTTTTTATACATGTTTGTCTGGTATATATTTATGATCTGAACCTAAATTTTAACTAAAAATGAAAGGTAATATTAAAAAATATATATATTTTTGTAAAAAATTTTGGACATTTTTGATTATGACTTGTAAAATTTCAAAAAATAAATAAATAATTTAAAAAAAATTAAACAAATTTAGGTTCAGGTCATAAATATAAACCAGACAAACCAAGTATGAAAAGTTTTACGGAAATATATAAGAAACTTTCTGAGATATTATGCGCGCAAAACGAGGAAACCAAAGAAACCGGCACCTGAGAAGAAGAGGCTTAAACAGCTGCTGTTAACATAAATCTCTATGGGGAAAGTTTACGCATTTTTACAATAACTTGAAAAGTTTTTGGCGTATGGTAATAAATAAGGTATCAATTTGTTCAGAATTAAAATATGCATAACATATATTTTTTCCAGAAAGTCGAAAATTTTGAAGGTTAAGGGTCCTTAGACCCCTTAAAAGAAAAAACAAAATGATGAAATTTAATCGATACAAAGAACTATGTTATGATGAAACGGCTGAAAATTGATTTTAGATTTAGTCATCCACAAATGATGTCATGCTTTATGGGGGAAGGGGTTTCAGGAAATTGTGAGTTTGTATGAAGGGGAAGGGGGAAGGGAGTAATAAAAAGTGTGATATCACGCATTTTTTTTAAAAATAAGAATATGTTTACGAAAAATAGAGTGGCATGTTACAAGGGAAAGGGAAGGGTAAGGAAGGGGTAAAAAATGTTGAAAAAAAAAGTGACACCATTTATAGAGAGCCCCTACTATGCAACATAGATAGATTTGTTAACAAAACAAAATACACATACATAACAGTAAGCAAAATAAAATAAAGTAAAGTTAAAAAACTTACAAATTATAAAACCTAACTTACAAACGTCATAATAAAACATTAAGAAAATCTTGACTATAGTTCAACATGAGTTAGTAGTAAATTCAACACTAAAGAGCGCCAAAGGCACTGTCCGCAGTGTTTTTTTAATTGGTTTAGTATGGAGTACAAACACAAGTATGTATTAACAGTAATATTTACAAATTAATTTTACACAAGTAGTAAAAATTTTACACAGAACAATTATTGGACTGTTTGACTCCAGAAAAAAAACACAATAACTCGCATTGAAACACTCAATAGTATAAAAAATACAATACAAAATCACCCCCCCCCCGGTTGTCAAGTCAGTATATTTTATCAGCTAAAAGTTAATTATTGATAGAATGTCATTATTTTGTATATATTCATTGACCCCTTGTTTATATTTTTTAAAGTTCTTCTCATGCCTAACATCTTCCGTTAGTTCATTAAACAGCCGCGGTGCCAAGTAAAAGAATTGTTTTTTAATAATCGTTTTATTTGGTTTTATAACTTTATATTGTTTACCTGAAATTCGAGTATTATATTGTTTTTCATTAATTAACAGGGGGAATAAAGTAGAATTAACTGAGATAAATAGATACCTTTGTGCTGAAAAATAAAGTTAGAAATAACAACGTTAGAAAGCACAAATTGCGGTGCGTGTTTCGGCGTTACAAGGAACGCCTTCATCAATACAAAAAAGTAATGAGCTTATGGATGAAAAGACATCTTGTAACGCCGAAACACGTGTCTGCAGTAATCTGCAATTTGTGATTTCTGATGTTGTTATTTCTTACTTTAGAATTAACTGGATTCAATGAAAACAGGGAAAAGAAATTATTTAACTATAGAAACTTAGTAACGTACCTAAGAGAGGGTAAATAGGCCAAATATGAAAGGCATCACTTAAAGAGGAACCCATACACACAAAAGCGTATTTAATAGTTTACATTTTAAACTTAAAAACACCACGGTTTTGCAGTTCTTACAGCAAGTTAGCTCAAAATAACAGGTACATTTTCACATTAGAACTAATCGACACATCTAATCAGTATATTTTAAACAAGCATTGTTATTACATTCCTAGAATTTCAAATTTTACATCAAGGCTTCAGTTCTCATCCTCCATTTCCGGATTTCGGATTAACCAACACTGGAAGTAAAACAATTTCGTTCTTAGCATCAGAATTCACATTCATTAATAGCTAGGTTAAAATATTAAACAGTTCGGATTACTTAAAAAATTGATCCCAAATTGGTTTATTTCAGTAGCTACCAAGTGTAAATATATGACATTAAAATTTTCTTAATTTATCATCATAATTTATTACTCATGTAAAAAATCAATTTATTACCCGCCTAAAATATTTTATATAACCTTTTGTTAAGTCCGTTACTGATTTTGGAGCATTCTCCAATACATTTTTCTTGTACCTATAATCTATATAGTTTATTTTAATAGGGACCAACTATCCCGAACTTGTTTTGAAAGAAAACACACACCCACATACACCCAAAAAGAAAGTATAATACTTTGTAACTATGATTTATGTTGATTTATGCATCTACGCCGCTGCTCGGGCCAGATTTTAGATGCTCGCGGGCTATAGTTTGGAAGTCTAATATTTTGGTTCAAAAGCTGCTATAACTAGCGGAACTACGTAAATGTGGACCAATGAAAGCTAAATTTTTCATACGTGTTTCGTAATTTTTTACCCACCAGTATTTAAAAGCCATAGTTGCAGACATTTTGAATGCATTTTTAATTTGAAGTTTGGTTGTCTTGACACACTGCTATTTTTTCTTGAGCTCTGTGCAACTGTGCAGCAAAAACGACCAAATTCATTTCACATTTGCGCCTTAAACTGCGTAACTGTAAAAACTACCCTTTCTGATGAACTATAGCAATTTCAAATAAATGACCTTATTGGATGCCAGTGGCGCAGGGAGGGGGGGGGGGGTTGGAGTGAAAACAAACCCCAGAGGCATCGGTTTTAACATAAAGGCAAACTTTATACAGTAGTTTATGCATATGAATGGACTGCTTTTATCCAAAAAAAAAAAAAAAAAAACCTTCAGAAGGTATTTTTGATCAAAAAAATCCCTCCAGAAGGTAGATAATGTTAAAAAAGAAAAACCTCCAGAAGGTATTTTTGATCAAAACTCCAATTCAGAAGGTATTTTTGATTAAAAAAACCTTCAGAAGGTAAGATAAATAAATACCTTTGTGCTGAAAAGTGAAGTCAAAACAAACAACGTAAGTAGAAGCACAACATTGTTGGGATTCGAATCACTCTTATGATTTTAACTCTTATCAGATTATCCAAAAATGCCCCAATTCATCAGATCTTGACTTTTGGGAATCCTTTCATATTTTGAGGAACAGTTCTAACTTAGTTAACGATCTTAGTTCAGTTCCATATTTTTCTAACATTTGGCTCCCATATCTTTAATAATCCCCTTTTTTCCCACTCATTTTTATCTATCTTCCTTTGTTTATTTTTACCTTTTTGTCTTGATTGACACCCCCCCCCCCCCCATTTTCTTCTATTTATCTTTATTTTTCCTTTTTTCGAATATTTTTTGTTTCTGTTTATTTTATTTCATGGTTTTCCATTCTGCTTTTCCTTTCTTGCGGTTCACGGTTACTGACAATTTCTTTTCTTTTTGTTTAAGCTTCGGCTTAATCCTTGTCCAATTGAATTCTTTCTTTCTGGGTTCGTACCTAAGAGAAAGCTCCTTGGCCTTTGCTTGCATTCCTATTGGTTCCTGATCGGTTTATAACTTTGTCATTGGTGTTTGGCTAATCTGCTGTTTTTATCTTTTAAGCTGCATGCTTATCTGCTCTTGGCTTTTGTCGGATGTCTTTTCATCCATAAGCTCATTATTTTTTGCATTGAAAAAGGCGTTCCCTGCAACGCCGAAACACGTGTCTGCTGTAATTTACAAATTTGTGCTTCTACTTACGTTGTTTGTTTTGACTTTACTTCAGAAGGTATTTTTGATCAAAAAAATCTCTCCAGAAGGTATATAATGTTAAAAAAGAAAACCTCCAGAAGGTATTTTTGATCAAAACTCCAATTCAGAAGGTATTTTTGATTAAAAAAACCCTCCAAAAGGTAATTTTGATCAAAAAATCCCCTCCAGAAGGTATTTCTGGCTGCGCTAGTGTTGGATGCGCTATATCAAATGATTCCGAGCATTAATTGAACCCCCTCCCCTTCCTGTGTGCTGAATGTCGAAGGAAGTACGAAGACGAAATTAGATCTGATTGCCATTATGACTATTCAGTTGCGTACTTTTTTGAAGTGTTCCCTCTGGCTAAAGCTTTTTTCTTCCTCCAGAAAATGCAAAACACATTAAGAACCATTATTTTGAAATTCAGACAAAAAACGAAAATTTTGGCAGTGACCATTTTTCATTTTCCTAATTTTTTTTATATGTCAAAGTAGGTCATGAGAATTGAACATTCTGAAATTTCTGGCCTTCCAAAAATTTTTTTCCGCTCGTTAAAAATTCCCAAAGTTTGAGGTTTTGTAGCGCTTTTTTAGAAAAATTCTAAAAGTCGCATTTCAATGCGCTATAGCTCTTTACAGAAACACTACCTCACGGTTATGTTTATATTTATTGGTTGTACTGTTATCCAGTGATGACTTCATAGTTATTTTGGTTGGGGGTTGTTGCTTTCTTCAGATAAGGGGTCGCAAAGTATGGATTTTATCCGTTTTCGCGCAAGTTGAACCTGCGTTATTTCCCCCAAAAAGCCACCCCCCGAAAAAAATGCAACATATACTGAAAGTTTATAATATGAAGATAGTAAATGGCACAAAATTTGTTTGAGGTTTAATTTTTTTAGGAGAAAAATACCCTGATATTTTTTAAATTTTCAAAAATTGTGCTTTTTTGATCGCAATTAACTCAAAACAACATCACTAGGGAAAAAACCTTTTATATATTATGGTACCTGGCTATGTGTAAAACATCATGAAAAAGGAAGCAGCATGGTATCTCTTTTTGTTTTCCAGAAAATAATTTTTTTGTAGTTCATTTTATGCGTTTTCTCGTGCGTAAAACGTGTGTCCAGTATGCAGATTAGATCTGCTAATTCTGATTTTTACAAATTGATGGTATTTTAATTGCAGGTAAATCAGAAAACGATAAATCTATATCATATATATTGATTTATCGTATCAATCCCAAAATACAAAATTTTATGAAATTTTTTCTGGAAGGAAATAATAAATAATTTCAAGGAAAGCCAAAAACTACCACTGTAGATTTCATGAGTAGAGCAACTGTATATGGAGTATGTTGAAAATATAGCATAAAAACGTTAGCATGAGGAAACAGAAGAAGTGCTTGAGAAAATGGCTTAAAAAGATAAAAGAATAGATAAAGAACAACTAAGTTAGAACTGAAACGCGTCGTTAGCGCTTTTAAGTACGAAGAGTAGCTGAAATATTGTTTCTCGTTGCTGTCTATGAACTATAAAAACCTGATAATCTAATCTAAGATAAATAACCGCTCTCGATGTATTGTACATCTCAAAAGTAGTTTTAGAAAAGTATCCATGGTTTTTAGTGAAAAATGAAATGGAAATTTGTGTTCGCCAAAAATAAGTCCTTGTTGTTCAGTACAAAATAAATAATTTCAAATTGCATTCTGCCAAATTGTAGAAACACCTTTGCTTTGAAATGATTTTTTCATCAAAAAGATTTTTATAACAAGCCACTCCTTGCTGAAATTTTCAATTCAGGATATCTGAAGTGGCTAAAATTATTTAAAGTCAAGTTATCACGCCACAGTTTTTTATAACAATATAATAAAATGTTTTTATATTAATTAAACTGATTTTTTTGGTTTTCTTAATATTAATTATACAATTTATTTACGCGTATGGTTTTAGAAATAATTATAATGCCAGAGTGCAAGGGTGCTCCGAATTTAAAATTTTGGGAGAGCCGAAATTCTCAAATTTTTCCGAACTCAAATTTTGCCGAATGGTGATAATTTTGCCGAATATAGAACTCCAAATTGCGTCGAATCATGATGATTTTGCCAAAGCGTCAGACAAAATTTGGGAGGTCAGTGTGACCTCCCATCGGGCGCCCCTGCCTGAGTGTAAGTTTGTCACCGGGGAAGAGTTTAAGATTTTTTAGGTAGTAATTGAAAAAAGCGGATTTATATCTTAATCGTATAGTCGGATTAAAACTGATTATCATAGGTGAGATATTTAAAACTGATAATGATGCATATTTAAAACTTATTTTTGTAATATGCAATGAAGTGTGTAAATGATAAAAGCATTTACAGTGGCTGCTGCTTCATCGGAAGCTCAGAGCTATTCCTGCATTGAGAAGAGGTTTTTTATGACACCGAAACACGTGTAAGCAATATTTTTGCAAATTTTGTGCTTTAATGATGATTTTCTCATTTATTTTCTCTGCACAAAGATACTCGTTTATATTAATTTATGAAGTAAAAACTCGTGAAAAATTTTGAGGAAGGGACTTCTCGTGACATAGCTATTTATTTTCCTTGTTGAAAAAGTTGATGTTAGCTAAACATGTAGTAAGGAAAATATGAAAATGCTGAAATCAGAGTGGCAGTGAAACGGACGATTTTAAAATTCATCATGAAAGAACTTTATACACACAAAAACAAAAAACTACACCTGATTTCCTTTAATTTAATAATTCAGAGCATTAAAATTTCTTTCCAAATTCTGCCGCAATTTCAAAAAAAAAAAAAAAAAAACACAAACAAACGAAACATGCAATTTAGGAGTTGAAAGTGGGTGCACTTCCCGTGAAGATGCCGCGAAAACCATCAAAGGATGGATGATGTTGGCAGATGATTTACCGAGTGCATATGCACTCGGTAAATCTACTGCTAAGAGGATTAGTGGATTAGTGGTAAGATGAAAAACGATGCGTTTAGAAAATGATCCTTTTTGGGGGGAATATCGTTCCAAAAATAATGTTTTTGCGTTTACTTTGTATATTTCAGTGACATCTTAGTACTAGAAGACAATAAAAATAATTAATGGCTTTTGATAGTCATTACAAAATGGCTCAATTCGAATAAAAACTTACAACCTACGTAGACCTATTTATCAATTTAGAAAGAATTACTACATAGGTGAATATTGGTTACTATCCCTATGCAGCGTTTGCCCTTATATTCATAGCATTTGGCCCGTTCTTAATTTCTACAGATTAATTGCAAATCATTAACTTACATATGAAATAATTGTACATGGGCCTACATTAATTAAAAATAAATTAAAAAATTAACAAGTATGAAAGAAAAAACGACACGTGTTTTGAGGTTAGCAGAAGTTTTTTAATGCAAAAGGTGATGACGGATGAACAGACATTCGACAATCTTTTTTCACTACCAAATAAAATGAAAGTTCTTCACATTTGTCTTCCGTTACACTGTCGAGCACATTATAGAGTTGGAAAAAATGTTTATTAGTTTTAGTTACTTTTTTAGTATGAATATGTTGTCTCGAGTTGATAGGGAAGCATTTTACTGAAGAAGTTTCTATTCGTGAAATAAAAAAAACTTCCAAAAGGTGCGAAAATTTTCGATGGGAAAACTCTTCAAAGATTCTAGCTACGTTTTTCTCCGACAACTCCCTACACCATCTAGTCTGATGAATTTGGATTGTCATATAAACGGGAGCATGAAACCTTTGTTTTGTCAGCTCAGGAGAAGTGGTGAGCTTTTTCTATGAATCATACGTGCATTTTGCCCGAATTGCTTTAGTGATAGACAGTGGCTCCAATTACTAGATGAGCGTTTTTCAAACGAACCACTGGTATATTGCTAGTCGAGTTTAGTGATCCACAATGCTTTAACAAATATTCTACTTAGTTTTATATTTGAAGAATTTTTTTTTTCAACTAATTTCTAAGGTTATTTTATGAAAAAAATATGAAACCATGCAAGCAAAGGTCAAAATTTTCCATTTTTAAACAGAAAATTTTTCTTTTGCAAATTTAATAAAGGCAATTTTTAAATAATCGTTAAATTTTTGAGTTTTAGTATGCAGTTCGTGATTAAAACTCCTTTCCCTATAATAGTTCCTTTTTTTTAACCGTAAGAACCACCTACGGCATTGGAATGGCGTTCAGTCTGGGTCCTTAAAATGAATGTGAAGTAAATAAAACATAAATGTTTCTACCTTTTTGTAATGGCTTCAATTTTAATCAAGTATTTAAAAATATAAATAAATAAGTAAATAATAATAATAAAACAAAGCATAAAGCTTAAACTAAAACTCCGCACTACACAACATGGGCACACATTTTAGCTACCTGGCAAATTTTTACCTCCTCGAAAATAGTCTCTGCTATGTGCTAAAAATAAAAAGAAGAATTCGAGGTATTTCCGAAAAACGTCAACTATGTCTTTCAACAAGAGTCCCACGTGCTGTTAGAGAAAATGACAACAAAGTAAGCTTTCTGCCAATAAACAAGCAGTACACACATAATAAATTACATTTGTTACTCTTAGACATGTTCATTCGCAACGTTCCCAAAATATCACTAGAGATGATTCATGAAGTTTATTACATTTTACACAGTCCCCCCCCCCCTAAATTACTGTCCTCTCGCAATAATTCGAGTTGACAAACATACCGAAAACATCAATTGCACTTTCACGGCCGGATACCATCAGCCTTAATTGTTTCAATGACTCAGTGAGTAAATGTAAAAATGCTTTTTTTTCTGCTATTTTTTAATAAGTGGGGTGGGTGCACGTCACATTCTCGGTGATGTTCCTAGTTGAAATCCAATCTCTTGAGAGGCACATTAACTGGGAAAAAAGGAGGAAGCCGTAAAGATACGACGACGTTCGTTTCATAGGAGTGCAAGTAAGAATTCTGATTCGAAACGAAGGCAGAAATAGCTCATGGACAGAGAGAGGAATCCTTCATTTTTTTTACATCTGTTTTACGACGTTTATAGCTAAGAAACTGAGTGAAATTTTCATTTTGCCCCTTCTCATTTACGACCTTTGCAATTAAAGAACTGCTGCTGATGAGGCAGTTTGGATTTCGATCATTTCCGCGGCTTCCTTTGTACCGTGCAGTATGCAGTTAAAAACTAGCGAGAAAGAGAAATGTATATAATCAAACTAACGGTTGATTTTTATTGAGGGAAAAATAAGCAAAATGTTAGGAAAATTAAAATGAACATTACGGAACAGAAAACGAAATTGTTATGTATAATGCACATATTCATAATATATTGTAATATACATATTATATTATACATATATATTTACAATAGTGCTGTCAGAATATATATGCATAATATATATTCTGACAGCATGGGGTGGGTGTCACATTCTCGGTGATGTTCCTAGTTGAAATCCAATCTCTTGGGACGGAGTTGGTCATAGTAGGATTTTACATGTAATACATTACTGAATTAAGATTAGCAATACGGCATAAAATCAAGAGTTCTGTTGCCCCACCCCCTCCCAAGGATATTCTTTTTTTCCTATTATAATGCATATTTTAATTAAACTCTTTCTCGGTAGAGAACATTATTTACTTTTTTAATTTTTTTTTCTGTTTGTTCAGTGTTAGGTTAATTTTATTCTTTTTCTTTGAGGACGGTTTTTTTTAAACTTTGGTCCAATTGTATTGCGTACTTTATTTAAATTATTTTTCTTCGGAAGAGGAAGATTTTGATTTTGTTTCAATTGTAATAAGAGCTTTAAGGGATAGTTATTGCATTTCTACACGGAATATGCTTGGAGCTCAAGTTAAAAAAAATTGTATGAGCATTTTAGCTAAAGGAACGGATTCTTTTTTACCTCTAGGGATTGAAATTTCCTTAACTCAAAGGGCTTCTAAGAATACGATTGGAGCGTAGGTGAAATGCACATTTTATTTTTGACTATATGCGCATTTTAGTCAATAAATAAATAAATAAATAAATAAATAAATAAAATAGTTTTCTATTCGGGAAGAGAGAAGGGGGTTCCGATATCTATCGATGAATGTCGGAAAATGAGTAGATGTTCGATGTTGCGATCGGAAACAATTGTCTGAGCTGCAGTTGTCTAGTTATATGGCATTTGTTTCTTTAATAATTTCAGTTTTATTTTAATTTATTATTATTTTATTATTTTTTTTTACAGTGATCAGTAATCACTTACAGTCATTGTTGTAATACGTCGAAATTTTAACGTAAGAAATTATAATTTTTTCTGTATTATATGCAGTTACATGTTTTTTCAGTAACAATTCGCTTTCCCCCCCCCATGCACACCTACACATTCGGAAACCTATTTCCTATTTTTGGAAAGGTAATACCTAGTCAAAAGTATAGTTTTTATTACTTAAACTCAAATGTTCCTAATCCAAGAATGCTGAATTTTATTTTAAGCTCAGTCCTATGTTTTCATTCATAATTATAATTTGACGATGGTAAAAACAAAAGGTACCTCACACTATTAGCTTGTACTCTAGATTATAATCTTCATTTATTTTTTATTTTAAAATTATTTCAATACTTACTTATCTGTCTTATTTTACATTAAAACTGCATCCCCGAAACTTTTACCATATTAGATAGAAAATTTAGACTGAAAAATAAATTTTGTTTCGTTGAAAAAATAAGCAAAATATTTTCTCTATTCTTTTTTCGTAAGAATCACATTTTCAGCCATTAGTCACACCATAGGCGGCTTGCGTATCGTCCGGGTTTGAAAGGAGTTGCTAGGACGCGTTGCTATGGCCCCTACCCTACAATTAATGGATTGGCCATGACGCCATACTTCGATTACTCTAGAGTGACGCGCCAGAAGTTACCTTCTATCACTTCTCTCAACAAGAGCTTTCAGTTTGGCGTGAATCGCTCTTACTTTCCATGCATTTCACCTATCGATCGCATCTAAAACATACTTAAATGCTAATTGACAACAGTCAGTGTCGTTGGAATGGGCGGTTTTTCCTGTCTCGATTAAAACAATGTTTTATTTGTTCCAACTTCTCTCTTCAGTTGCCCTTCTGACCTATTTTTCCGAATTCAAATAAAATAAGAAAGCTTTTGTTTACATATTTTCCAAAGTTTTAGATTTCGATTTTTTTTCCTCTCAAGCCAAAACAAAGTATGGCTCTCGATTCAAATTTTACCGATGACGTTTTTCAGTGCGTCCCTACCTTGTTAGTAAAGCAAATAGGATTTGTTTCTGTAATTTCATTTTATTTGTTCCAGCCGGCAATTTCTCTCTTCAGATGTCCTTCTGACCTATTTTTCAGAATACAAATAAAGTAAGAAAGCTATTGTTTACATATTTTCCAAAGTTTTGGATTTCGTTTTTTTTCCCCTCTCAAACCAAAACAAAACATGACTCTTGATTCAAATTTTACCGATGACGTTTTTCAGTTGCGTCCGTATCTTGTTAGTAAAGCAAATAGGATTTGTTTCTGTAATTTCATTTTATTTGTTCCAGCCGGCAATTTCTCTCTTCAGATGTATTTCTGACCTATTTTTCCGAATACAAATAAAATAAGAAAGCTATTGTTTACATATTTTCCAAAGTTTTGGATTTCGTTTTTTCCCCCTCTCAAACCAAAACAAAACATGGCTCTTGATTCAAATTTTACCGATGACGTTTTTCAGTGCATCCGTACCTTGTTAGTAAAGCAAATAGGATTTGTTTCTGTAATTTCATTTTATTTGTTCCAGCCTCCAACTTCTCTCTTCAGTTGCCCTTCTGACCTATTTTTCAGAATTCAAATAAAATAAGAAAGCCTTTGTTTACATATTTTTCAAAGTTTTGGATTTGGTTTTGTCCCTCTCAAGCCAAAACAAAACTGGGCTCTTGATTCAAATTTTACCGATGACGTTTTTTGGTCGCGTCCATACCTTGTTAGTAAAGCAAATAGGATTTGTTTCTCTAATTTCATTTTATTTGTTCCAGCCGGCAACTTCTCTCTTCAGCTGTCTTTCTGAAATTATTTTTCAGAATACAAATAAAATAAGAAAACCTTTGTTTACATATTTTCCAAAGTTTTAGATTTCGTTTTTTTCCTCTCCTTTTCTTCCTTTCCTTTCAGCCAAAACAAAACATGGCTCTTAAATCAAATTTTACCGATGACGTTTTTCAGTCGCGTCCGTACCTTTTTAACCGACTTCAAAAAGGAGGCGGTTATCAGTTCATACCGTATGTATGTTTTTTTTTTTTGTTTGTCCACTCATAGCGTCTCACCTAGTGAACCGATTTTGATGA
Organism: Uloborus diversus; assembly: GCF_026930045.1. NCBI lineage: Eukaryota > Metazoa > Arthropoda > Arachnida > Araneae > Uloboridae > Uloborus > Uloborus diversus. Next base: position 133,908,129 of record NC_072740.1, read on the forward strand.
TTCTTTTTTTAATGGATAGGGGATGGCTCAACTTAGGTCCCATTACTTTGTTTGACCATATTTGTTCTTTAGAAAAAAAGTTATGGGCAAAAAACAGTAAATTTCCCTATTAAATGATTAAAATGATATTGTAGCGAAGTTCGCAGTTTTCATCCGTGGATAATGGTGGCTCAGTGGTAGAATTCTCGCCTCCCGCACGAGCGACCCGGGTTCAAATCCCGACTAGGACAAAGTGAATTTTACTAAAATTTCGTTTCTACTGTTTCCCGTATTTTCTCGAATGTTCTGTTAATTTCTGTATCTTTCCAAGTCTGGAAAGTTCCAGCACTTTCTCAAGTTGTACATAAGGAAATGTAACGTTCGTTCGTTGTTCTGAATAAAGATCTCGAGTTGAGACTAACGAGTATTCGCTTCATTTGGCTTTCACATTGTCTTCGCTATCTTCATCCACGCGACAATATGAAACTCATTGTTATAAAAGTTTGGAGCCATATAACATTAATAGTAATTGTAATGATAATTTTGAATGAAGGTTTCTCTGAAGCAGGCATCAAATTTCTTCAAGGGATATTTCGATAATGGGGAATCTGGCGCTGTCATCTCATTTTTGGCGTAAATAATTTTATTTTAGTAACCCTGCTGATTTATAGTAACCCTATGTGAATTATCAAAATCTTCCTTTCTTCAGTGCTATTGCTCCATAGTAGGAGTAAACCTAACCTGGAAGCGAGGTGATGCAATGGTTAGGATCTGCTTAGCCTTCACAATGCTACCATTAGGTTTGACTCAACTACTCTGTAGTATTTTTATCGTTATCATCTATGCCGATAACAGATGATCGGGGAGAAGTAAGAAAATACAGGATTGCATCATGAGCAACTTAGATGCTGTGGAATGTAAATTAGTTAGGAAAAACGCAATACTTAAATGGTTATAATTAAATTAACTACGCATGATTTCCAGAGAGGAACAAAGATAAGTTTTTAGTGCCAATCGCTTAAAGTTTAACGCGTGTCAATAGTTTTTTTTTTAGTATGGAGCATTTTTAAGAAAAAAATGTGTAAGTTTCGTGATGGTAACTTCTTACTATTTCTGAAATACCTACATTTACACTAAAAAGAAAGAAATAAAAAAAATTTGAAAAAAAATAGAACCGACTTCAAAATTGCTCTAAAAAGTGAAAAATAATTTTATTCTTTAAACACCATCGATAATGCTTTTAAACATAATTTTTGAAGTTGGCGCAAAAACGATAGATAAAATCATTCACCGCATAACTCAAATACAACTATAAATTTAACCAGGCCCAGTTTCTTCACTATCACATATATTATGCATTGATGACAGCATATTTGAATAACGATATAAATGTTTCGTTCGTAACTTTGGATGCTTTTCTGAAAAAAAATATGAACGAAGCATGGTTACACTGGATTTTATGTTTTGTTTTTGCGCGAACTTCAAAAATTATGTTTAAAAGCATTATCGATGGTGTTTAAAGAATAAAATTATTTTTTACTTTTTAGAGCAATTTTGAAGTCGGTTCCATTTTTTTTTTCAAAATTTTTTTAGTAAAGCAAATAGGATTTGTTTCTGTAATTTCAACATCTTGCGGAAGAAGATATGTGATTTTTATCGCTCTTTTATTTCTTTATTGCTTTTCGAATGAGATTGTTGTAATGTATGTTGCTCTAGAATAAATAACTATATTTTTTCTCAAAGAAAAATTCAATATCGTGATAGGAAAATATGTATTTGAATGTAAAGAAGAAAAGTTTAACAGCTATATTGTGAATATTTGAAATTCAATCATTTTTTCCCTTTTCGTCTCATATGTCAGGAAGTGATGAGTTATAAGTAAGTTTAAGTGAACAATGCCAAATATTAACGAAAAATATTCTATTCTCATAACATAGTCAACTAAAAAAATAAACTAAAAGTGTTAAAGTTTAAAAGTGTTTCAAGTAAAAGTGTTAAAATTAGAGGAAACAACAAAGGAGCACAGTAAAATTCTCATTTGTAACAAACATACGCCGAAGCAAAAAAAAAAAAAAAAAAAAAAAACTAAAATTAATTTTCAAAAGTAAAAACTGTTTTAACGCACTATTTTTACTTGTAATAATTTTGAAATAAAAAAAATGTCTTTTAATTTTTAATCTAACTCTTGAAAAATATACTAAAAATAATATTAGTTTAATAAGTTTAGCACAAAAATAAACGTTTACATTTACCCTGTACTGCGTGTACAGTGATTCTGATGTCAAGTGGAATTTCATCATTATATTTTTCTACAGGAGCGTTATTTCTTCGAAATCCACCTTATATGTTTTAAATTCATTTTCCTTTAACATTGTGTGCGTATAAATATTGGCATGTCAACAGGAAATAATAATTTAGGCACTTAATGATTAGTAAACAAAATAATTATTTGTGTTTTCGTATTTAATGTTAAAGTTAATTAATGTCTTATATATATATAATGTAAGGCTGTGTGGGGCAAAGTGAAAATTATTAATTTATATAATTGATTCCAACCAGAAAATAACTACCTCTAGCCATTTTTAAAATTTAATTCTGATATTGCAATATTTTGTGGTGTATCGAAAATATATTTTTTTAATTAAAAAATTATACATTTCTTGTTTGCAATTTAACTATTGATTGAGATCTACTGATGTTCAGAGCAATATTTACTCATTTATTCTTCGACATGTTTTGATTTTAAATATTTAGTCGTTATCAATTCGTCATGTGCGTGAGGGGAACCCGAATGGATCAATGTGAATAGTTTATTTTTTTAAAACCTATTTATTGAATTATTTGCATATTAATTAATTAATTAACACATTTATTCATTATACAGTGGCTCCCAAAAGTGTTCGTACACTTGCGATTTTCAATGAAATACGCCCCTATTCATTGGTAAAGATTAATATTATGGAATGGGTATTTAATTATAAGATCTATAATCTATTGTCTACAAAACTATATCAAACTTTTTAATAACATAATAAAACTTGCTTTTTAAGAAATAAATAATCAAAAAGTGCCAGAAACTTGATCTCACAAAAGTCTTTGTACTCTTTGAAAAAATATCAAAAAAATTAGTAAATAATCTAACTTTTTACTAAGTTATTATTTATTAGAGTATCATGCAGTATTAAGAACAGCTTTTAAACGTCTGGGAATAAATTTCATTGCTTTTTCTTTATTTTTTAACGAAATTTCTGAGTAGGTGTCCAACCGTATTTCGAGTCTTACTGTTTCTAGTTCGCTTTTCATTCCAATGCTATATTTTCGTAATCTAGCCTCCAGATTTCTCTAAGTGTGTTACATTAAGTTTAAATCTAGCGATTGAGGAGATATTTCTAAGCTTAAGGACAATTTTTGAGGCACCAGAAGCAAACGTTGAAGAATACTTTGTGTTTCTTATCGTTATCTTGATTAAAAAAAAAGAAAAAAAAAAGTTGTTTCAGAAAACCAAATTTTGGGCTAATAGTTTAAAATTGTTTTTTTAAACATTTAAATGAACAGCATGATTCATGTTCCTCAAAAAATTCCAAACTAACAAGCCCTAATGCTGATATGCACCCTAACACAAGAACACCTTCACCGTCTTGATTAACTGATCCCAACGAAGTTCTTAAGATTAAATTCCTCTTTTTTTTCTTCTATACATAATTTATACAACAATTTAATCAAAAATGTTAAATTTATTTTCATCTCTAAGTAAGTCGTTATTCCAAAGCGTTTTGAGCTTTTTTATCATTGATTTTGCGACGGAAAGCGTAAGCTTTCTGTTTTTTCCCACGAACATGAAAATTTCTGCAGAAAAAGGTCCCATCTAATCCAGCTATTCAGAGAACTTTGCGAACGATTTTAGTTGAAAATTAAACGTAAAATGTTTCATTAAACTCTAGAGAAACTTTTACAGCACTCAAATGTGAATTTTTTATAATTTTTTTAACTGTAAATCTCCGATCACTTTTTGTTAACTTTGCCAGTTGACCTTTTTTTACCTTGTTTTCGATCCGATTCTTTTCTTTAAAGCATTTTATCAAGCACTTTACTATAGAATGAAATAAATTAACTAATTTAGAGACATTTTAAACCAATTTACCGCTACTGTGAGGAAAAAAATCAAATTTCAAACGGTGTTTGTTGTTTTTTACGAATACCAGCCATTTTAAAATAATAGCAGAATATTAGGGAATAAATAAACAAAAAATTAAAGCGAAATGACTTTACAGTGTCAACACAATGCAAAAATAATAATAATAAAAGACATGTGATAATTTTAATCAGGAATTTATTCGAAAATATTGCAGTTTATGATGACTTTTGTGTTTCTCTGTCTCTTCGTTTTTTTGACAAATTAAAAAAAAAATCACGCAATATTTTGGCAACACTACTGAGTTTTATTAAGAATGGCATAGGAATGATGTGAAAAAAAAATTGGACTTCATATTCGAATTCATTTTCGCGTTATTTTAGTTTTATTACAAAATTTCAAGGTGTACGAACACTTTTGGGAGCCACTGTACATTCACTTATTTATTCATTATTTATTCATTCAATCGCTTATTTTTTGTTCATTCTCTAATTTTATTCACCCATTTATTTACTAATTTATAAGTTAATTAATTCATTTACTCAATTATTGTTTCATTTATTTATTCATTTGTAGAAAAATACTTTTAATAACCAACTAGAAAATAGTTCATTGGAAAAATATTTTTATTATTACTTTATTCCATGTATGGGGAGAACTAAGTGATAATTTTCCTTTTTTTATTTGAAGTTATAATTTTTTACGTCAAAATTAAAAAAAAAAAACATATTTAAGTTATATTAGGAAATATGTTGCTCTCTTTATGTACTGCGATTTTCAAAACAGTTATTAAACTTAAATGACTTTAACCAAATTATCTAATATTTTCATTTTTAAAAGCGAAAGTTATCTTAACTATTCACTTTACATGACTCCCTCCTTCCCCCTATATACGTTATAATGACATATATTCAATACAGAATCGTTCCCTTCACGGTTTAAAAGTCCAAGAACATTTATTTTTAGCTCAAAACTTTTTTCTATTTTAGAGTAAAAGAATTAAAGAGCAAATTTAGGCAAGTTAGAGAAAATTTTTTGATGTAAAAGTTTATTCCGGTATATTTGTTTTTTATGCTTTGAGTTTCATTCGTGGGTAACCTTTGGTCCACTTGATTATCCCTACGTATATGTATAAATTTATATGTAGTTTAATGTATAGGGTCAATCTATATTATAAATGTATATATGGGTCATTCTCCAGAAAACGTAACTTTTGAACGCAAATATTTTTCGATTTCGAAACCTTTTGTTTTCTTTTTTTTTTCATTCTTACGTGAAAGAGTTACCTACTAGAAGTAACCATGAACAATGGTCCAGCTAAGTTCCAATTATTTTACTGATAAATAAAAAAAAAATAAAAAAATGTCTTGTTCATGGAAATAAAAAAAAAAGAAAAATCATTAAATATTTAAAAATTGAGGTCAATTTAATATTAAAGCAGTAATTTTGTTAGTTGTGCAAACAATCAGCTATTTTAATGATTAGTGGGAATATAATATTAAGCTCTCTTAATTAAAGCATGGCTTAATTAATAGTTTCAAATGTATGTTAAAAAATACTATTTAGTAAATTTGAGGCAATTTATAATTTTGGTGGAATGCCTATTATTGATGTATTTCCCCTCCATCAGTTATTTTCACCTCAGAAATAATGACATTGATAAGGTCTGTCACGGAGGTGAGATTCACGAAGGTGAGGATCTTTCCATTAATATAGGCCTAATAGATACATTTTTCATGGAAAATTATTTTTTCTTCGTTGCTACAATCTGCACATGGTAAGCATATGAAAACATGTTCACTTCTTGTTTTACGTTTATTTACATCCCTGAAATTCAAGTTTACGGTGGTGAGAAGTTAGAATAACCACACTAAGTTTTTAAAGCAAAATCTTCTTGTTTTCGAGAAAAATTTCACAACTTTAACTATGGCTGAAAATAAACAAGGGGGCTTGTATCATGCGAAATAAAATTTGATGTCATTACTGCCACGTGTTAATGAGGAATGGCATTTTGTGTTTAGGTAACGGAGGTGAGAATTTATCGTGTGACATAACTCCTTGTCCTTCAAAAACGAACTAAAACACAATATTAAAAAATTAAATATACTTTAACAATTAGTATTTGAGACACTTGTGAAAGGAATGATAAATAAGTATTTACTTTTAATTAAACAAACTTTTAATTAAATAAGTTATTAAGCAACACAAAGAGTCACACAAAGTGTGTGACATGCCACGGAGGTGAGAATTCACATGTTGTGAATCAAAAATATACTAAAATAAAAATTATTATTGAAAAATTGTTGGCAGGTTTAAATAGATATATTTTTGATGAAATTAAAAATCATTGTTAAATTAATTGTTCCCTAAAGTTTTTACTGTAAAAGTCATGTGACAGAAAAGTTACTTTTTGAAGAATGACCCATATATATATATATATATATATATATATATATATATATATATATATATATATATATATATATATATATATATATATATATATATATATATATATATATATATATATATATCAGGGGTAATTTGATACCGGAACACCGTTCGAGTAAAGCTTTTCTAAAATAATAATAAAAAAAATTCATTCTCATTAAAGTAATCATGACTCGATTCGAATGCCATTTCGATTCTGGGAAATTTAAAAATTCACCCCAATGTATACATATGTACGCAAACACACATGTACAGGATGTCCCAAAACGACCGCATAATTTCTGCACAGCTAGATTTATCTTTGGGAGTACCGAAAAACTGCCGTAAGAAGCGTTCCTGCACGATCCATAGTTAACGAAAATGAGCTGATGTGTGCATCACATGACTTCCTTTTACTCAAATTTAATGTCATTTAGCCATTATTGGCAATTTTAATGTGATTCAATTGTTTATTCTCTAATTATCACCAACAGTGGCCTAATTGAAACCAAATTTAAAATTAAAAAAAAAAATCCGCCAAATTTGTCGCCAAGTTGTCGAAAAAAACTTGGCGACCAAAAGACTGGCGATATATCGCCAATTGTCCGCCAATTTATAACACCACTTGAGTTTACATCGAAATTAACAATGATTTCCCCCCAAAAAGGGGCAGAGAACCCTCTTAGGGGCACCCGAATGCAACCAGAAAGGGAGGTGCACAGCTAGACCCCACCAAGAGTCTAAGTACCAAATTTCAACGTTTTAGGACCTTCCGTTCTTGAGTTATGCGACACACATACACACATATGCACATACATACGTGCATACAGACGTCACGAGAAAACTCGTTGTAATTAACTCGGGGAGCGTCAAAATGGATATTTCGGGTGTCTGTACGTTCCTAGGCGTATATCCACGTGTGATCGGGTTGAAAAATAAACTCAACATTCATTCGGGGGTGAGCAAAATGGAAATTAAGGCCGATTTTTGAGTGAAAATTTTTTCGCGAATACAATACTTCCTTTTTTGTAAAAGGAAGTAAAAATACGAAGAACAAAGTATGACGTCACTGCCGTTGTAAGGAAAAAACGCTTTATTGGACATATCAACAACAGTATTTGCATATCTTCCCAGACTATAGTGTTTAAAACGTCATTACACGCATTTGTTGTTATACGTAATGTACGTATACTGCTGTTCATATGTTCAATAAGTGTTTTTTCTCGCACCAGCAGTGACGTCATGCTTTGTTTTTTGTATTTTTCTCGTAAACTATGAATCGTACAGGAACGCTTCTGTGGGCAGTTTTGAATACGTATACTGCTGTTCATATGTTCAATAAGTGTTTTTTCTCGCACCAGCAGTGACGTCATTCTTTGTTTTTTGTATTTTTCTCGTAAACTATGAATCGTACAGGAACGCTTCTGTGGGCAGTTTTGAATACGTATACTGCTGTTCATATGTTCAATAAGTGTTTTTCTCGCACCAGCAGTGACGTCATATTTTGTTTTTTGTATTTTTCTCGTAAACTATGAATCGTACAGGAACGCTTCTGTGGGCAGTTTTGAATACGTATACTGCTGTTCATATGTTCAATAAGTGTTTTTTCTCGCACCAGCAGTGACGTCATTCTTTGTTTTTTGTATTTTTCTCGTAAACTATGAATCGTACAGGAACGCTTCTGTGGGCAGTTTTGAATACGTATACTGCTGTTCATATGTTCAATAAGTGTTTTTTCTCGCACCAGCAGTGACGTCATTCTTTGTTTTTTGTATTTTTCTCGTAAACTATGAATCGTACAGGAACGCTTCTGTGGGCAGTTTTGAATTCGTATACTGCTGTTCATATGTTCAATAAGTGTTTTTCTCGCACCAGCAGTGACGTCATATTTTGTTTTTTGTATTTTTCTCGTAAACTATGAATCGTACAGGAACGCTTCTGTGGGCAGTTTTGAATACGTATACTGCTGTTCATATGTTCATTAAGTGTTTTTTCTCGCACCAGCAGTGACGTCATTCTTTGTTTTTTGTATTTTTCTCGTAAACTATGAATCGTACAGGAACGCTTCTGTGGGCAGTTTTGAATACGTATACTGCTGTTCATATGTTCAATAAGTGTTTTTCTCGCACCAGCAGTGACGTCATATTTTGTTTTTTGTATTTTTCTCGTAAACTATGAATCGTACAGGAACGCTTCTGTGGGCAGTTTTGAATACGTATACTGCTGTTCATATGTTCAATAAGTGTTTTTCTCGCACCAGCAGTGACGTCATATTTTGTTTTTTGTATTTTTCTCGTAAACTATGAATCGTACAGGAACGCTTCTGTGGGCAGTTTTGAATACGTATACTGCTGTTCATATGTTCAATGAGTGTTTTTCTCGCACCAGCAGTGACGTCATATTTTGTTTTTTGTATTTTTCTCGTAAACTATGAATCGTACAGGAACGCTTCTGTGGGCAGTTTTGAATACGTATACTGCTGTTCATATGTTCAATAAGTGTTTTTCTCGCACCAGCAGTGACGTCATATTTTGTTTTTTGTATTTTTCTCGTAAACTATGAATCGTACAGGAACGCTTCTGTGGGCAGTTTTGAATACGTATACTGCTGTTCATATGTTCATTAAGTGTTTTTTCTCGCACCAGCAGTGACGTCATTCTTTGTTTTTTGTATTTTTCTCGTAAACTATGAATCGTACAGGAACGCTTCTGTGGGCAGTTTTGAATACGTATACTGCTGTTCATATGTTCAATAAGTGTTTTTTCTCGCACCAGCAGTGACGTCATATTTTGTTTTTTGTATTTTTCTCGTAAACTATGAATCGTACAGGAACGCTTCTGTGGGCAGTTTTGAATACGTATACTGCTGTTCATATGTTCAATGAGTGTTTTTCTCGCACCAGCAGTGACGTCATATTTTGTTTTTTGTATTTTTCTCGTAAACTATGAATCGTACAGGAACGCTTCTGTGGGCAGTTTTGAATACGTATACTGCTGTTCATATGTTCAATAAGTGTTTTTCTCGCACCAGCAGTGACGTCATATTTTGTTTTTTGTATTTTTCTCGTAAACTATGAATCGTACAGGAACGCTTCTGCGGGCAGTTTTGAATACTCCCAACAAAGAATCTAGCTGTGCAGAGTTTATGTGGTCGTTTTGGAACACCCTGTGTACGTACTGTATGCACACACACAGACACAAATCATAATCAACAAAATTCACAAATTTATAAAAGTTTTTTTTCTTAGTTTTTTTCCTGCTTTTGAATGAAGAAAAAATAGCCCCCCCCACACACACAAATAGCCTCTGAAACTTCAAAGCTTCATCAGGGACATAAGCGGAATTCTAATTGAACAGCTCTTTAATAGAATGTTGTTCACAGCTGCAGGAGCTGAGTTTTCTCTTTGTAACTGTCTCACTTTAAGCTGAGCCGCAGTTAACAATTGATCCTTTGTTTTCGATATCTTGAAATGCAATACTTAAGTACTTACTACGCTGTTTCACGACTCCGCCGGAATATCGTAGGAAAGAAAAAAATCAAACGCACCCAGAAATTAAAATGTAAACATATCTTACATGAGCGATTACCTAAGTGCAAAACATTGAAAAATGGAGAGCACAAAAGTGAAACAATATTGTTTTTTCATTTAGAAGAAAACCCATATCAATAATGGCTTTTGCTGCTCGTAAATGCATGTGTATTTGCATATAAGCAGTGCTCACAAACCTTAAAATTAGTAATTACTCTTCACAGAACAATTTTTCGGTTATGTAATACAGTCTAACTCGCTTATAACGAGCCCTGATTTAACAAGAACCCGGTTTTAACGAGGAAATCAAAAATATTTGTTTGTATAATGTTAAGTCTATGGGAGTAAATTTCGCTTTTAACGAGCAAACCCCGCTTAAAGTGAGCAATATTTTTGAGATTCATAAAATTTCTATTGATTTCTATCAAAATAATGAGTCTTAAAACAAGTGATGATGGAATTTTATTTTAATTTGTAGTTAGAGACGCATTGAAAAATTACATATTTGTTGACATCGATGTTATCACATCCGAGATACTTATTTCCGATTATATTGTACCTTAAATTCAAGCTAATTCAAATGAAAAAATCAATGAAAGCGGCGACGATAGCGAAAATTGTGAAGAATTCGAATATGAACTGCCATCAACATACACTGTCTTTTGAGATGCAAAAAAACTGCAGCTGTTTTTTGAAGTCAATGGCGAAACTGACGTTGTTTTGGCCAATGAATATTCCTCAAAAAGCATATTAACGCAAGAAAGAGACAATTGGAGAGTTCAAAGAAATCAACCAACTTCTTTGGCATTACAGAGAAATTGAAAACAAGGAAAGCAAATATATAAAAGTTTTAAAAAATTTTCCACGAACTCGTTTTTTACGAGCATTCGGTTATAACGAGCAAATATCGTGGTCCCTTCTCCCTCGTTAAAAGCAAGTTCGATTGTATTTGTAATTTTAGAATAGACTGTTTAACATCTTCTCATATTTTCTTTAAAAAATATAGAATGATGAATGTAATGGTCATAAGATGATTCGCTTTTGATACCGATTCTAAAAGCTTCAATAATAATTTGATTGTTGTTTTAAAAATACCACTATATTAGTGAAATATTGAACTCATTTTATGGTTAAAGGTTGAACCAATTTCTAAGCATTTCTCAGCCAAAGTTAATTATAGGAAAGTTGCTAAAATGATAAAATGGCAGGGTCTGTTCCGGACAAAAGTCTTTAGATTTTCAACTAAGGGCTCAAATGACCAAATAATTTATTTTCAACAGAAAACGATATTAAAAATGGAGATTTCATACTCAATATATATCAGTGCTTGTCATCATTTACAACGCTTTCTATCTTACTTACTGTCGTTTTGTCTCTCTTATATATCTTTTCTCTACAAAGTTAAATGTTTTTGGCAATTCTAAGAGATATTTATAAATGTATACCTGTAGCTTCAGGTGGTTTTTTCCTTAATAAAAATTATTATATAGTTATCGGTTTTATATTTTAATATATATTTGTTTAATAAAATAAATTTTGTTCTGGAAAATAATTTGACACGATCATTATTTAAATATGGATTCGTTTTAAAGAATCACGCATTTTTGTGTGAGGAAATAAATCACTTTGACTGAAAGCAAACACTTTTTTATTTTTTATTTTGATTAATTGAAATGCTATATTACAACTGCACTGTTTGGAACTGCTGTGAACCAAACTATGTTAATGGATTTGTTATCATAATTTTGTATTTGTATATAAAAGTACCCAAACTTTTAAACACAAATAAAATATTGTAATGACTTCCCATAAAACGCGAGAAAACATAACAAGCAATTTATCTCTTGAATGAAAAGTCACACCCGGCAAACAAAAATGCATCAATTGCTTAATATAATTCTGGAGGGCATTTATTTTGAAACAGACGTCAAGTTTTATGAACCGACACACTATCACCCAGTAACTTTCTTAAACATTGAATACAATTATTTCTCAGGAGAGTTATCAGATAAAAACAAATCAGATTTTATCATTCCAAATTTACGATATTGTTCTTATTTATTCACCTGCTTTCAGGTTTATCATCTCTTTCCAAATTGAATATTTATCAAACTATGGATACCGGTCGAGATAAGACATCTATCAAAGGATCTCAAACCAACGTTGCAGAATCTAGTCAGCCACTCTTAGAAACCATGGGAGGAGGTGATGGAGGCAAAGGGAATACCCCGGAAAAAGAAAGAATTGAAATTGAATCCGTCATTCAAAAGGGATCCAGCAAAGATATCAACGAGCAAGAAACTGATGGAGAAAAACGAAGACTTCGTCCACTTACTTGCATTGATAGTTTTACCATGAGCATGAATCTATTGGACAGAGATGCAATCCATATCAACGACCACATTAATGTAAGTTTAAACTTTTTTAGTACAATTCAGTTCATGCTAATAAAATTATGACTCATTCAGGACTTAGTTTCCTTGGGTGCTCACAAGAACTCAGTTCCCATACTTTTCAATTGTATGGAATTATTATACATTAGATAGAATTCAGACTATCTTCTGTGTTATTAATTTCTGTTCGCATGTGTGTGTTTGTGTACCCGTAACCCTATCTCCTCTAGACTGGCTATATCTAGCAAGTCAATACTGGTACCGTTGGATGCAAGGCATCCAGGAGAAGCCATTCTGCCCTTTCTCACCCTTCTAAACTTTAAGGGGGCCGGACATCTAGGGGTAAAATCATCAATTGTCACCTGCCGTCAGCGGCATTGTGTAACAAAAGTTGAATGGGGTCGGCGAGCAGGGAACAGAGTCCCTAATCAAACCTGTGCACGTCTGTGTGTGTGTGTGTCTGTTACCCTGTTACCCCTATTATCAGTCTCCTCTGGACTGGTAATGTCTACCAGGTCAATAATGGTACCTTTGGATGCATGACATCCATGGGTAAAAAAAATTAAACTCATCAACTTTCACCCATCGTAAGCGGCATTGAGCCACCGCAGATGGCGAACGGAGGTTAGCCGAGCGAAGCCAGGGGGGAGATCCTCCTAGTTTATACTATTAAAACCTGTAAGGACTGTCTGTGTTTGTGTCGATAACCCTTCTCCTCCGTATTGGTAATGTCTGTCAAGTCAATAGTGTTACTTTTGGATACTGAACGTCCAGGGGTAAAAACATTAATGTCATCAATTGCCACCCGCCGCAGGTGGCATTGAGCTACCGCAGATATTACTATTGCAAAAGTTTCTATTGCAGTATGAACTTTAGGTGAAACTATACATGAAATTCAAATGGGCATAAAAATTAATAAAACTAACCTGGAAACTCTTCTTTGAAATATATTGCTTGAACTCCCGAAAAAATATTTTTCGGAATTTCGTTTTTGACAAAGTTTTGTTACTTAGAAAAAAGTTTCATGAAGTCCAAATGTATGCAAAACCAATTACTGTGATGAAGTGTGACAAGATAAAATGGGTAAAAAAGTAAAAAATCCATCTGCATATTTCCGTAAAAGGGAGGCGTATTAATTCTTCACCTCCTTCCCCTTTTCTTTTACTTAGACGTTTTCTCTACAATGTATGATTCTGGAAAATCTGAAATTTAGTTTTGAACTTTACTTCTAGGGATTGAGATCCCTATTCTTTTCCTAAATATTCTGTCCATTGTTTATTTCCATAGTAGGTTTACTTTCTGTTCGTGCTGGGGTTTTCAATCTCGCGGGATTTCGGGATTGTAAGGACTTGATTCTACTAAAAGTTCGATTTGATGTCAAATCGAAAACATTTTGCTTTTTGGGAAAGAAAGCTTTTGTATTTGAATTAGTAGTTTTCTCCAATTCCGTACACCAATTGTAGAGTATTGCAAAGTCACTTCCCAACTACTAGAAACTATCGTTTGATATGCAAAAATGTGCCCCTAAAAAGTGCAATGCGTCGTAACAAAACGTAGTACATATGGCGATGGGAAAGGATTTTTGAGCAAGAAAATATGCGTTGATGAAAGAACGGGCGGTGGCTCTGTTGCAGTTGGTTTTGCTGAAATGAAACAACTGCGGACATTTAGCTAAATATCCCCATAAACTTCATTGCCTTGTAAAAGAGGTTTTTCTTTTCTTATGATTTGATCAAAGACTGCAAGCTTTGGACAAAACGATCTCTATTTGTTTTGTGTGTAGCTATATCCAATTTAACTTGCATTGAGAATACCTTTACTGCTTCATTAATGTTTGTTATTGTATCAGTGCAGTTGATTGGTTTCACCAAGTCGCAGTTTCAGTAAAAGTTTTTGGATATATTCGCTTATTTTACCGAAAGAGACACTCAAAAACTTGAGCACCTAAAAGTAGTGCAGTCACACGAATCATCCTGTCTTTCATTCAAGTTTTTCTCGGCTCAGTATGAGTCTTGCCGAATATTGCAGATTGCTTTGCTAATTCATCAAACATAATTTTTAAGGTACCATCCCCATTTCTAATATTGATTTCACGGTGACAAAGCCATCACTAGGTACTCTTTACAGGCTTGAGATTGTAAATAATATTAAATTGTTCATTGCTTTCTTCTTCGGAAAAAACTATTGTGCACTTTTAGTAAGTTAAAGGCTTGAAAATTTAAGGAGTGCATCTCTTAAACTTACCGAAGCGTTTCAACATTGCATGAGGCTACGCCAGTGTGTTTTCAATCTATAATACATTTTATCATTTATTTTTTTGAAGCGCAATTTTCTGTGTTTCAAATTTTAGTGATGGTTTTCGAAAACGTTTATAATTTTTAAATTTTTTCAATTGCTGAATGTATGAAAACTGAAACCTCGAATCAGAGTACTGATTCATTCTCGGAATAATAAACTCTATTTTTATTGTGTTCTTAAATGTTACACCGTCCATCATATGAGACGCAAAGTTTTTCCTGCCCTTCTTGCAGATATAGTACGAAGAAGATGTTTCACATTTCCGATGATGCTTGTGAAAATATTCGTTTTATTAACTACAAAATTTGAAAAACGATTTCATGGAAAATTCTTGCGGGATTGAAAACCTTAGCGGGATTTTGCTCTCAACCCCACAGAATCAATCCCGCTAAATATCATGCAGGATCCCGCGGGATTGGGACAGGGATTTCGGGATGGGGACATTAATTTCTGCAATTGTTGAACTATTTTTACAATTTTTTGTTTAAATGTTAGATAAATTCGTTGAGTATAGTGTGCATTGTATTATTTAACGGTATTTTGCTGTACAAAAATCGTTTAACCGATTACTTTTTTTGCAATAGCATTCATTTCAAATCAACAAATTTCCTTTGAACACGTGAAAACGAAGGAGGGAAGACCCATCAAAATCCTTTGTCTATAACGACCCAAAATACTTCGTTTCTGAAATCTCGCAAATTGGAAATAAACACTCTGACCAGTCTCTTGCGGGTACAGAAAGGGGGAAGAGTTTTTCTTTCTTTTGTTCTAGCTTCTAATCCTCATATATCATACATTATATACTCATATATATATATTAGTAAAAATCACTGATAGAGTAACGCTCTGATGTCACATAAGGTCCACGGACAGAAGATCCACGTCAAGAAGGTCCGGTGGACAGAATATCCGAGAGACAGAAGATCTGGCGGACATGAGGTCCATCAGATATAGGGTCCGACGCATAAAAGATCCCGATAATTTGACAGCTAGGACATAAGGCCCAGTTTTGAAAAATTGTTTCAGAAACTTCTTGAGCTTAATTCATTAATGATTTTCCATTGAACCAAAGGTTATGCTTAAAATAATATTCTTAAAGTCGTTCATTGTTACATCAAACTCTATTCTCTTCCGTGTAGGTGGGAGATTGCTTCTTGCATTGGATTTAGGTGCTCAAATAAAACTGATTTAAAATTGTCTCAAAATGTCCCCAAACAGGCAGCTGCTTCACTCAAATGAAGAATAATTTTTCACCCGTCGTACCTTGACGGGTGATCCTCTACTTTATTTTAATAATCGCCGATTATTTTAAGTATTGCTCGTTTAACCTATATTTTCATTTATATACTTGTACTTTCCCTAATGATTTTCACTTCAAAATAGTTATTTTAGACATATTTTTAGCGCTCCGTGACAACTTTGCTATTTGTATTTAATGAACGTTTTTTTCCCCCATCAGAAAAGGATCATCATTATTACTCTCTTCATTTTCACGTCTGAATTATTCAAAAAAAAAAAAAAAAACATAGAAGAAAAATCATGATTTTGTTATAAGGTTTTGGAAGGTGTGTTGTTACTGTTTAAAGTTCTCCCAAAACTGGGAGGGGGGCATTGTCCCTCTGTGCCCCTCCTTCCATAAATCCGACCATGCTAACCTTTTAGCCTTAATTCCAGCTTTGCTGATTGAAAGGACCCTCGGCCATTTAAGTGACATTAGCAAAAACAACAACATGTAAAGATTTCAAAAACACACCTTTTGAGGATGTCCTAGTTTTGAACTAGAGCAACGAAATGTTTATCTTCAGTTTGATATATTACTTCTGAATTTACGTGGCATGTTTTCAACTTTTGTCGTAAAATTGCAATATCATTCTTAACCTCTATATGAAAATGACATAGAAATAAAAGAGTTTTTAATGACATAATACATTCGTGCACTGCAAGAGGAAAATAAAGTAAAATTCAAATTGGTTGATATGTAACTAGTCTACAATTTTGATCTCTCTCTTCTTCTCTAACATATGCAAGACTTTGCATTCAAGCGTTTTGTATTGGGCGGCTCTGGTGAGTTGAGCTCAATTTTGACAATGTTTACTTCTGTTTCGAGTAATACGATAGGGTAATTGGCACTAAGTTAAGTTGGGTTACTTTCTTAGTAATTATGCTGAAACATTTCCACTCAAATCCGTGCCAATAACACGCTTCTTTTTCACTGAACTCCCCAAATGTGGGTTAACATTATCAAGGTCAGAGTTTAATTAACCAGAGCCGCACTACAGTGGTTACGTTTATGACTTTACATGCATATGTGTAAAAAGTACATTGTATTTATATAAATCATTGGAAAATATCCTACTTTCATTTTTGAATTTTTTATGGAATGCACATGACTATATTACAAAAAAAAAAAAAAAAATCCTTATCATCACTTAAGAGTTAAAACTCTTTTAAAACTTGCTGACTAGTAAGTTATATTAGTTTATCACTAACAACGAGTTAGTATTCCTTTGACTTCTAATTCTAGATAAAATTTGAAGGGCCACGGGGAAGAATGATCATAGTCCACCATGCTCAAATTTCCCTCATTACGTTTTTAGCTTGAAATCTCGAATCGTTTCCAAGGTAGCTTCATTATTCCCTGTTAAAACTCACTCACTATGATGATTCTTGCTTGAATAATATTTCTCTTGAATACTGTCTGTAATAATCTACCTGTTCCCATAGATTAACCAGAGTTTTTTTTAGAATAATGGACTTTGATCGTTCCTCCCAGTTGCCCTTCATTTGGTTTAAACAGCTATAAGTTCTATGAAAAATTATCATAAAAGCTTTTTGCTACAATATGATTAAAGTGAAAAACAACGTAAATAAAGCACAAATATTGGAGAAGATACAGCATATAGCTATTTCAAGGCTACAATGGAGCCTCTTCATCAGTGCAGAAAGCTCACCAACAGAACCAAAAGTTCTCTCGCAACTTTTGGTTGTGTTGGTGAACTTTCTGCACTGATGAAGAGGCTCCATTGTAGCCTTGAAATAGCTATATGCTGTATCTTCTCCAATATTGGTGCTTTATTTACGTTGTTTTTCACTTTAATCAGCTATAAGTTCGTTCTTGCTCATTTCAAAATTTCCTTTCCTTTTTGTAGATAGCTTTCGAAGAGGTTCTAGCTGAACCTCGAGCGAACCAAAGTTTCGACCAAGTATGGAGGTTTGCTTATGTTCTCTTCGCTGGCACAAAACTGTGGGTGTACAAGGTTCTGGCTGCTGTGTGTGCGATGCCTTGTGGTCTTTTTTGGGGCCTGGTCTTTTCCTTACTTAGCATCGCTAGCGTCTGGATCATCACACCTGCTATGAGAATAGTAGACGTGCTCCTCCATATTATTAGAAGGGTAAGTTTAATTACTCCAAAATAATATGAAAACTGTCCGGTCATTTTGGGGGTCAATTGCTTCCCTGGCCATTGAAATTTGATGTTTCAAAATGTAATTGGACATGGTTTTTGCTGTTTGTTTTGGTATAATTTAACTTTAGTATGTATACCCTTTGCCCCAAGAACTCATTTTCGCCATCGAAAAAGCCAGGATAAAAAATTCCAAGAACGTTCTTAAACGTCTATAACATCAAGACTGATAAAAGTGATTGAAAAAAGGGGTATATTATTAATTACTAAAGTGTTTCAGAGCAAAATGCTCGTTGTCCTTTTTATTTTGTCCTGTTTTAACAATGACATTCTTTTATTCATCACGGCAAAACATTTATACTTTATTTTCATATGTTCTGCATTCCACAATGATTTTTAGCATAAAAAGGCATTTTGTGTATAAATTTCAATGAATATTTTCAGAAACTATTTTTTTTCCTGTGCAATTTTCTGCTTGTCTTTATAATTCTGACCACCACTGTATGAAGTAGCAGAAACAAAACACCGGAGAATGCTTTCCACAGCAGATTGTCAGTTACGTCACCAATTGTATTGTACTTATCGATAAACCAACAAAGAGATCGAGGAAGCCAATTGATAAGAAAATGCATTGATACTATCATCTCAAAGACGGAAATAATAACAAAATTATGTGAAAAAGCTGATTTTATAATTTTACTATGCTCACCAATTCATGAGTTATATATTTTTACATTCATGTGAAAATTTCACTTAGAACGAGTTAAAAAATCGAATTTAAAAGAAAAATCAACTTGAGATGCAAGGGTTAAGACAGAGGCGTCGCGAGGTCAAAACACTAACAAAGTTGAGTTTGCCGCGAGCCTCTCAGTTTTCTCTCTCTCTCTCTCTCAAAATAAAATAAAAAAAAAAAAAAAAAAATAAAATAAAAAAGATAAATTAATTTGAATTTTGACATCTTGAATTCAAATTCTGTTTTTCGCAATCACGAGTGTGTGTATGTAGGCGTGTGTGTTTGTGTGTGGGGGGTATGTGTGTTTGTGTGTAGGGCGTATGTGTATGTGTGTGTAGGCATGTGTGTTTGTGTCTGTGTGCTGGCATAAGTGTGTGGGTAGTTGTGTATATGAATGTGTGTGTGTGGGGGGGTATGTGTATGTGTGTGTAGGCATATGTGTTTGATGTCTGTGTGCCGGCATGAATGTGTGGGTAGTTGTGTGTATGTGTGTAGGTGTATGTGTGTGCATGTGTTTGTGTGTGTGTGTGTGCGTGTGTGTGTAGTTGTGTATATATGCGCGTGTGTGTAGGACATGGATGCAACCTGGAGACGGCTTTCGCTGTAGGAGCAGCATCGTGAGGACCCGGTCGACGGTGATGCTGCAGAAGATGGCGGTGGGAAAATAAAATCAAAGGACATCAAAACAGTCAAGTGAGAACAATAAGCAATCGTGATTGCTCAAAAAAATAAATAAATAAATTAAATTGAATAATAATAATGTGGAGAGAGAGCAGATCCAGAGTTTTTTGTTCAAGATAGGGACTTTACTAGACTATGAGTATACAAATCAAAGAATTATGGTACAGTAAACTCCCGATTATCCGCGGAATTGGGTGGCACAAGGGCCGCGGATAATAAAAATCGCGGATAACCGCAAAGAGACTAAAATATGGGACAAATCAGGTAAAAATTGTCCTATCTCAACTTCTTAACTGTATTGATGCACAACACTTTCTGCAAACAGTGAAAATATGTATAGAGTACAGTACAAATGTTTTGTATTTTTGCACAACCGAACTTAACATCAATAACAAACAAGTGTATGTACGATGAAGAACGCACAAAAATAATAATAATAATAAAATTAAATCAAATCAATCAATCAAGCAAAAACAACTGAGTGTAAATTTACAATTTTTCAAAAAAAAAAAAAAAAAAACAGCCACTGGTTTCACAGCTTTTTACTGCGAAAATACATGTTCGTGATTGTTGATTGATTCGCGGATAATCCGCCCCGCGGATAAACCGCTCGCAGATAATCGGGAGTCTACTGTATATGTGCGGAGGAAGAGCAATATGAGCTTTCAACCCTTTAAATGCGCTTCTGAAATGTATTGGATACTTTTCTGGTTTTAGAAAATTATTGAAACCTACACTTCGGCTGACCTTATTTAGGTAACGTTTACATATAATACATATTCTAAGCTATTTTTATGCAAATAAAACACAAATTCCAAGTTCCGATGTAAACTCGGATACTACCTGATCGATTTCGCTGAAATTTTCAGTTTGTCTCAGTTACTGATGGAAAGTTTATAGACCGTTTTGAAAATAAACTCGATGAATAGTTCTTTTTTTATTCTATATTTAATTTTTTGACACAAAAATGCATCTTTCCACTCGAAATAAATATCGTTTCGTTTCGATTTTTGTTTCATGCGAAAGAGCGGAAAAAATACATTTAAAAAAAATTTTCTACTTTTGGTGAAAAAGAACGGAGACGATTCATAAAAGAGGAAACAAGTTATAAGCATTTTAAGTAAAGAAAAATCAGTTTTTTCGACATTTGCATTTCTTCCATTTCGTTCAAATGTGGACACATAAAATTCTTTAACTGCTCTTAGGATATCCGATAGTGAATCCTTTAAAAATTTTCCTTTTTAGTTTTTTTTTTTGTTATTTAACGTTTATTTATTTGTTTCTAAGCGATTCTCGAAAAAATGTCCTGTGCGTAACGCTCAGTTTTTTATTTTTTCCAGCTAACCAAAGTCTTCAAAAATATTGCTGTTGGGGAATAAGACATACTTCAATATACTATTAAATCATAGCAGTTAATCCTATATTTAATTAATAGTTACTTGAATAAAATAAAAAACTTAGCGTTACGCACGGGACATTTTTTCGAGAATCGCCCGTGCGCAGCCTATGGTTATTATGTTTTGTAGTAAGTTACCGCCCTAAGCCAGGGCTAAGGCAAAAATACTTAAAATACACCACCAGCTCAATTATTCCATCCGAGGACTGCAGTTTCGTGCTTTTTAGCACTCATCAGCCCGGAATAGGAATCACATGAGCTAGAGGCGAAAAACTTCTTAAGGGAGCCAAGAGAGCCAAACAAACTGGTAGCTAATGTAGAATTAGCACACCAGATGAGTGACCGCAGCAATGGTGCGGTTCAACTCAAAGATTGATGGCAAAGCATGGTAACTTACTTCAAAAACTTACTTACTACAAAATACCATGATGATAGCCTGTTCGAATCATTTCTGTTTTTGGCATTAAGTTCTATCGATGAAGGCAAAGCTCCCATTCTTCTTAGATTAGCACTTACAGCTGGACAGCCAAAGACGTGTCTCGGTGTCCGCTGCGTATCCGGGCAGTTGTCACGAATTCGGTACCTTACCTGTCGATCTTCATGCCTCTGTGGTGTTTGGGTCTTATCCTGAATGGTTTTTGTGGTGATTCTATCCGCATTCATATTACAAAGCTAGTGTTTCGATGGAATTAATTTTTCTGTCAATAAAGATTTGGCTATTGCCTTAGCATCTTCGAGAGTAACGGTGTCATTGTCAAAATTTAAAATTCTGGCTTCTTTGGCTAATTTATCTGAATTCTCATTGCCTACAACTTATAATAGTTTACTGATAATAATACTTAGTAGCAATACATTTACAAACTTATTACTGAAAAAAATAATTATAAGTATTTACATATTTTTCAAAACTTATAATATGCTACAATACTATTAATATTACGAAGGGGATATGGAAACTGATCACATGGGCTCCTAGATGCTGGGTTCACAAGTGCCTTATGATCTACCTTAGAAGTAACTTGCAAAAAGGGTGAACTCTAAATTTAATAAAAAAATTCAAACATTGTCATAAATTTACTTGAATGTTCATACAATGGTTTGCAATATTTAAGTTTAACTTCGTAGTTAGTTTTGAATATGTTTTCACGAGAAAAATACTGTGATAAAATTACATGCAACACCAGATAAAACACCACAATTGCTACCACAGAAACATCAAATGGCTCATTGCTCTAAAAGACTGTCTAATAAGTCAGAATGGTACTGCTATTACTTGAGAACTTTTCAAGATTTTTTGCTTGTTGTTATCCTAGTAAAACATATCATGTTCACATGTGCCCCTCTTTCCCCGAAATGTTAATTTCGTTTGAAATATATTCTAGGTATGGGGTGGATTGGTTCGTGCTACCTTGGATCCCGTGTTCCAGTCGGCAGGATTACTAATTGCTGCCAAAAGGGAACAAGTACAACAGTCAGGACAAGAAGTTTAACCACCATTTCTTCTGTGAGACTGATTGATTTATGTTAGTTAATTCGCAGCTATGGTTCGTTGTGTAATGTAATTCACTTGCATATTGTTATAGTGTTGTAGGTTTACACGCAAAATATAATGAGTTGCTTTTTTACCATAATGATGGTTTCGAGAACAGTTATTTATACTGAATTTTGCTAAAGAAAGTAGGCTGTAATTTTACAACGAATAAAAGACAAGATTGTACATCATAACAAAATATTTTACGAGGATACAAGTTTATATGATTAAAATCTATTCTCCAGCCATATGATTTTAATGTTCGCCATTTTAAGGATATCGCATTACATCATCTACATAAAATTTTGAACTTTGAGTATAATGAAGATCTATAAGATGCATCATAGATGTTAACTGTATGGAGGGTTAAACTTTTTAGAAACACACTTTCTTAGCGCTTCACAAGGTCCATAAATCAGACGTTACCATGAGCAAATCCAAACGAGCGTTCCTATCTTGGTAAATTTTAATTAGTGGAGAATAAAATTCTTCAAAACATAATTTTACGCACTCAATTGTTAGTGCTGTTTACTGTTAATGTATTCAAAATTGCAATTGCAATGAGTTAATTCATCGTTTTTTACCACTTTAATGATACAATGATAATTTAAAAGCATCTTTAACCATTCGAGAAAAGCATTTGTAGACCACTGATAGTATTGACAGCATATTGTATATTTCATTCATATTTAAATAAATGTTAAATTGAAAATTTTGTTTTATATATATTGCAGCAGTATGATGATATGGAAAACATATGAAAGTTGATACTAATACTCCACAAATTTTAACATATTCGCGTGAACATTCGGATAACTTGTGCTTTTTTTGATAAACGTTTTCTGAGTTTTTTAATAACAATTTAAAGTATCATAAATTAGATATAATGACCATTCATGCAATATTTCATACTTTCATACTACAATCTTTTATCCAAAAATGATGAATTTGATGCCCCGTCCATGAATTTTATCATTAAAACAGACTAAGTTTTCATTTGTTATCCAACCGCCCATTTGATAACAGCTAAAATATAGGTTTTACTTATTTTCGGAATTGCATTTGTTCTAAAACGGGACCAAATATAATGAGAAAAGTTTTTGAAGATTTAACCAGATTTTATGCGTTTTAAATAAAATTGAATTGCATTTATAACTGCTGTAATGGAAATGTGCAAGAGTTCATCAGCATTTTAGAACTTGTTATGAATTCATAAAAAGTAGTCGAAAACTTTGTACTGCATTGTGAATAAAATATGACAACGTATATAAAGTACAAATTGAGAATGGAAAAAGGTTAAAAAACCAGCAAACAGCTGTTTCGGCACTCTACAATACAAGTGCCATCATCAGTGCATTAAAAACGAAGACAGGTTCACCCAACTAAAACACAGTCGAGGCGAACAATGGAATGAGAGACGAGTTGTAAAAGATATGAGAGCAGTACCGGAAACGATGACGTCAAGGTTACGTCAAGACAAAACCACAGTTTTTTTAATGCACTTGTATTGTAGAGTGCCGAAACAGCTGTTTGCTGGTTTTTTAACCTTTTTCCATTCTCAATTTGTACTTTATATACGTTGTCATATTTTATTCAAAGTTATGAATTGTTTTTCATTCAGAGCAAAAATTATTAATCCGAGTTTTTAACGTTCTGAGACATATGGCTATGTTTGGGAAGGATTCTTGGTTTAAAATTCGGTATTTGGAAAAAGGCAGGTCAATGTCGTGTGAAACAAAAATTGATATGTTTTTTGTAGAATATCTTATATAAAACGTGAGCTTTAAATCATGGAAAACTGTTACGGAAAAGCATATTCTATACCTCAAAGCAGCAAACACGTATGTATACTTCAGAGGTAGATTCAGCAACATTACTACATTTTTGAGGATCACGGTTCAAACAATTCCTATTGAAACCTTGTTTTCAAATAATCTTATAGTGATATTTTGGTAAGTTGAACTCCGACACTGACAATGTTTGCCTTTTTTTCGGGCAATAAGAAAGGGTAATTGCCGTGAACTTGAGTTGGAATACCAATGCTAAATAACTACGAAAGTAATCCAACTTAATTCAGAGCCAATTACCCTTCACTAGTACTCAAAAAAAAAAAAAAAAAAAAAGACGTAAACTATTTAAATTTTGGCGGTCAATTTACCAGAGCAACTTTATACTTTCGCTAGCGTCGAGAACTACAGTGCTGTGTGCATTACATTTGTACACTTTTTGTATACAGCTTTTATAGTTTCATCTGAAAAAATTAAAATCATGTAAAATTATTTGAATAAAAATTTCCAAATATTGAAGGTTTTCTTAACACGACAGTCTACCTCTGAGGTATAGATACTGTTTGCACGTTATAAAAAACGTGATACTGTACGTTTTAGGGATGAAACTTTATCTATCGAAGGAATATTACCGAATGCTAAGATTATTTAAAAACTACTCCTTTTAAAAATAGTCATAAATACCCACATTCATTATAAAAGCAATATATGCCATTTTTATGCTGTTCTGAAGTTTATTATACACAATTTTGCATCACACAATGAGGTGAATGCATAGATGTTTTATATAAATCTTACTTTTGTTTATGGTCTCTAGTCAAATAATTCAAGCATACATAGGAAATGCTTCAATTTTTATATTACATGTTTTGTAAATGAAATAATTTTAAATTTCCACTTCTTAATACGTAACTTATTTGAAACATATGTATTGTTTTAGGTTTAGTGACTTAACTGTAATTTAGCTTACTTTGTAAATGTATATGTCTGCTAAATTTATGTACATAATATTAATGTGAGCATGTGCATAACTGCTGTATCTGTTCAACATTCGATAGGAAGCAGTCTTTATATATAGTAGTAAAACTTCGTATTTTATTTCTTCGTTCTTTAATATTTCATTTTAATATTTCCGTAGAATGTGGTGTATATTGTTAGAAATTTAATAGCTTAAGCTGAGCTATATATATGAATAATTTTCTCCATACTTACATTTGATACCAAATTCACGTTTTAAAGACTGATCTTCAAGTTTTCGTGCCAAGTACGCCAATGATTTTGTTTTGAAAGAATTTTTTTCAGCTTCCAATTCTTTGCTTCTTTCATAGCAGCTCAAAGTAATGAAAACCACCAATAACAAGGAAAATGAACTAGAGTGACATTTCATATTTTTTCTCAAAGATGGTTTTAAGATGTTTTATTATCTCTGTGCTATTCATCACTCTTCAGCATTTTAGAAATTACCAGTGCTCAAAAGAAAAAAGGTATTAGAATAGCAGGCAAGCTACTGCTTTAGTTAATTAGCTATTTTATAGATGGTGGCACTTAAACTATGGAAAAGTAACATTTGATTTTAGTGGCGTCATCTACAAAGTAACTATCTAACTAGCGGTAGAGCGCATGCTATAATGATACCGAAAAAGGCTCATTAAGTACTACATCCACCATAGGAGACCTTGAAATATGCTCATTATTTTTTTTCATCCTATTTTGAAATTATTTTTAAATGAGTTGGATTAAAATATGTTTCTAGACAGATTTACAATTATTTAATTAAACGGATTGCATAAGTGAATGATGTTGCGGGAAACGCACACACAGTGTTAGTACTGTTTTGTCCCCACCATTGCAAGAAGTTTCAAGGGACTCCCTTTAATGCATGTGCCAATACTTCACACCCAGATGCTCAGCAAAGATATTTTACTATTCTGACGCATTGTATTTGCGCTATTCAGATTACATTATAGGTTCGAGAAAGAAATATACTTAAATAAATATATTCATTTATATCAGGAAGTAAATAATACTCAAACTTTAAAAGATTCAAATTTTATGCTGAAGTTGTGTGAAAAAAATAAAGAAAGAAAATGCGATATGTCCGATTGTAAAAATTACTAAACATAAGTGATTAAGAAATAATTTTAAAAAAAATAAATAAATGAAAAAAAAATCGAGTGGCGTCTATTATTCGATTATAAGTTTGTTTGTTGAAATTATAGAAAATGTACATTTTTAATAAGCATTCAATCTGCATTTTGGTATTTTAGTACATTATGTTATTTCTTATACCTGTATTTCTATGGAAATTTAATAATTAGACATATTTATGACACCAATTTACAATTGTCTTCATTTTATCTGAAGTGCAATATTCCTTACATTTAAACGCTCTTCTTTTTATAAATTTATGTTCAGCTCAATTTTCAGTGTTTTAGAGATCTGAACGATTTACTAAAAAACCTAAATTATTATGCAATTTGAATATACTTTTTTTTTGATAAAATTGAGTAACATACCATTTCTTTGTGCCTAATGTTTTTCAGTTAAGTTTTCTGTACATTGAATACTTGATGGTTATGGTGATTGTTTTACATTCATTCAGTATTAAAACTGAGCATTGATATTAAAAGTAGTTTTTTTGACATCCATTTTTAATCGAGGTTTTCAAATGACTGTCTCGGGGTACGTTCGGAAACAGGGAACGGTCGAACCGGTACCACCTAAAGCGTTCGGGAACGGCTAACAGCTGTTCTTCGACGTCACCTACCAGTATTCAGAAATGCTTGCGATCCCTCTCGGACGGTGGATCCTGTTGCAATTGGCATAACCAGTTTCGACCTGGTTAGTGAGATCACACGATATGTTTTGGCCAATCCGTAAAGAGTTCAACTGCATTTGATATTTTAACAATGCATCACTACAGTTGACGCATGTTGAAATCAATCAAATATGTTATTTACAAAATTCAATCTTTCACAAAAATCTTGGGAGCAGAGTAAATGTTCATTTTTGTCACTAAAGCATAGAAATATAAAAATGCACTTTTGCCGTCAAGTTCAGTTTCAAAAATGGCAGTGTCGTCTACTAAACAAAAAAAGACCTCGCGTTAATCAGCAGCTTTCGGAAAGTCTGCTCTTCCACCCGAGTCACAAGAAAAATTACCTTGTGCTACCACTGCAACCGTTTTCGTACGCTTGCGGTGACACCGTGGTGACCGTTCCTTGTTTCCGAACGTACCCAAAGCAGAAGAGCCACAGTGACGTCATTCATTACCCAGAATTCATTTCGTCGTCAAAGCCCGAAAGTGTCGATGAAATTTTGTAGCAACATAGCCAAAAGCGATAAAGAATGTTTTAAATTTTAAGTTAAATGATGTAAAAACGTAATTTGATTTGCTCACAGATTGTAGCCCTCTTCAAAATGCACCTGTGCAATTAAGTACCAAAAGAAAGAAAGAAAGTATACAGACCACTATCCAGATATTAGTGGTGAGTCTTTCATTAGTAAAGTTAATAAAAGGGACTTTTGAAATATAGTAACTACTTTTAGCGCAAATGCGAGGTTAATTACTTTTGTTATGCAATCGTTGAAAAGATTAATTTAAAAAGAGGGTATGAGAATTTCTTTTAAATTTGAAATATTATAGCTATTTGACCTTTAGTTTACTTTTCATGTATTTATTTTATTTAAAAAAATAATTTTGGGATCTTTATTAATGTCTGCCATTGTCCGCGGTGATTTGAAAAAAATATTTCATATTGGTAAGATTTTGTGTTTGAGCTTCAGCAGAGACTCATTTAAAAGGTATAACGAAAATTGAATGATCTATTACTTTTAGAATCACAATATTTTTAAAAAACTTTTAAAAAGTGGCCTGTAATTTTGACGTTTGGAAACCTCTACATGATATGTATCGTCTATTTCTGCCATAACCTCTTGTGCGACTAAGTATAAATTATAAATTGTGATACATTGTTCATATTACTGAACTTTGAATTTCTACGACATTTTATTCTATTGCTATAAAGTGTTTTAAGCTCATTGAAATATTTTAACCAAAATGTGTTCAAAATGAAGTAAGCTAAAATAAAATATTCATAAGCTAAAATTAACTATTTCTTGACTGTAAAGTATACAGACAACCTTCAAAAGGTCAGTCTTCTGAAAATGATTTTAAAGCAATAGAGAGGATTAGTAATGCATCTAGATACTGTCTTCAAGGCATGTTATGAAACTTGAAATGTTTTATCTTACTCAAAGAGTGATATGAATTTATGACTTTATAAGATTTGCAGCCATTTATAAATTTTTACTAATGACTAGATTTTGAGTATATTTTACATGTGAAAGTATTATATTATAAAACTCGATCACCCATTACTGAATATTTTTTAAGAATCTTTAAGCATGTTTAAAATTGCTCAATGAATTGTTCTACAATATATTACGCCAATGTACATAATATTTTATCCCCGATTTGAAAAAAGAAATTGAACTACTTTTACATCGACTAATGCAGTATTGAGATATTCAAGCATCAATTGATGTTAAGCATTTTATTAAACTTAATAATAATCGAAAGTAACTGATTTCATTGAAGTTTGTAAAATTTTATTATGATCGTTGTTATATTGCTGCTCATTATACGGGAATAAAACCATTATGGTACATTTTCAAGTGTCGGAAATATATCATGTTTGTATAGTGTTAAGCAAAGATTGAAAATAAAATTAAGGAAATAAATAATTTAAAACCTTATTGTTTCGAGCTCAAAAGAGAATAAATAAACTGATATTTTTTTCGTACCTAAAGCTACGAGCTTCAATATATACAGTGAAAATAAGAATTTTTTTCATTGATCGATTGACTTTAACTCTAATCCAACTCTAGTAATTACTCTGGTATTGGAACCGTCAATGAGATTTTATTTATAAATGGAAGCTGGGAAAAATAAATGATTTAGAGTTAAAAAAAGAAGAAAGTGTAATGCTTGCTTCAGAATTTAAGCAATAGCAACGGAAATTCCGTCGCTCGGGTTTTGCGTCTGTGCCCTATGCAAAGATGAAATATTAAAAGCAGAACACAACCGTACAACCTGAGTGAAGCAGTTTTTGTTACTGCTGCTCTCGATCTCAAATCAGCACAAGACTTTAGTATCGCACTTTTTATAAATCAGATAGAAAACTATTTTCTCTCTTTATAATACAATAACTAAAACTTAGAGTTGATAGTAAGCATTATGCTCTTTATTAAAAAAATAGTCGGGATGTAACAAGTCATGCGAAAATGCCATTGATTTCAAATTCTTTATCAAAACTCATGTCGTTTGTTGTCATTAAATGTTTTGTCATTTATTCATATAAACTGCCCTTTTCGTGGTTGGTAATTAAATGTATTCATGATATTTATATGCACTGCACGCCACTTATACGGCTATAATTTTAATAGAGAAAGCTGAAAAATACTAAATCAGAAAGTTTTGCAAAATTTGCAATTTGATTAAGTACGTTCACTGTGTAAAATAAATAGTTGCGATATTTTCTTAGACAAAAGATTACGCTGAATATATTTCGCAAAATACTTAAGACAATAATTCACTCAGTTCTTTTAATAGTAATCTCTTTATCAAAACATATAAGTGTATCGCGTAAATTTGTATATTTCCCCATACAATAAACAGTCAAAAACAGAAATGACCAGCAACTCAATGGAACTTGAAGTTATTGACCTGGTTATATAATCGTGATTATGGAAATTCAACAAGAAATAGCAAAACCCTCGTAACCTATGATAATAGGCCCCTTCATAAACTACGATAATTTACAAAACCATTCTACGCATATCACATTTCGTTTAATTCTTAGAAATTGTGATAATTTTATTTTTCAAAACTCAGATAAAAGTATAAAACGCAAGACTTTGTGGCGTACAGTGTATTTTTACATTACTTATACCTCTTTATTACGATTATAGCTCTATCCCTTTCTATTTATACATATACGTATACATATAGATTTTATTGGTGATGTTATTTATAAAACATCGAAATTTGATGTTATTTTGTAGGATTCATTATTTTCATGCAATTTTGTAGTCTCATATTTTACATAAGTATGTATGTACAAATTTTCTATGTTATTTTTCGTGCTGCACATACTTGTACTATAACAAATGTAATAAATGTTTTAAGTTTAATGGTTTTCATTCATTATTAATTGCCTTATTACTCCTATCAAACTCGGCTGTTCAGAAGCAAACAAAGCAGGAAAAGTTAAATTTTAATAATCTCTCCTATTATTTGAATTAAAATATTATTATAAATCTTGTTCTTGTAGTGAAACACGCTTCAACAACGAATAAAAACACTGAAAAAGAGGTTTCGCAAATTAAATTTTTAAGATAAGTACCAAATTATACTTAAATTGTATTTTACTCGAAACGAAATTTTCTCAAATTTCATACCTAAAAAATGCTCCATGCGACACAATTTTCGCTCAAAGTACAAGAAATTCAATATTTAGCCTCATGTTTTACCAAATAATAAAACTTGGTATGCATTATAGAATCTAACTTCAGGAAGGCTTTAAAACATCGACTAAAAATGACTAGCAAGAGAAATTTCGGGGAAATTTTATCGAAGTATTTTTAAAAAATTCGCAAATTTTATTTTTAAGGAATTTACTAATTAATACCAATTTTTTTTGCAATGATTTATTATGTAATAAAATGAGAAAATTTAGAAAAAATGTAAAAATTTAAGTCGCATGAAGCATTTAAAATTTTTTAGAAAATATTTAAATTTTAAAATAAGTAAGAGTTGATTTTTCTTTTTTTTTCTTTTTTTGTGTGATACTCTATATGTTTATGCTTAAATACATATGCTCACAAAACCTTAAGTCTCTAAACTAAGAAACTACTGTGAAAACTAAGAAAAAGGTATCAAAGTCCACCGTCCCCTTAAACAACTAGAATTTTCTCACGGCACTCTGTTACATACACTCTGTCTCTGTTACATACACATAATGTTGATACCATGGACACCTCGCGGTACCCCTCGCTTCCTCCTACGGCACTTCAAGGTGTCACTGCACCGAGTTTGGTTTGTCCCTGAGGGTATACAGTATAACTGATACCTGAATGGTTTTATTAGCTTGTAGAAGTATCGTCACTGACGGGGGGGGGGGGGGTAACACCCAACATAAATTTAAGACTTTATGAGAAGTATAAATATTCATATTCTTAAAATTTCCCTCTTAAATTATACGTAATCTATCAAATCCTAGCGGTAAAATAGGAATAACATCTATTCTGCCGTGGGGAAGGTAAAGCGCAGTGTTAGCAATTTTTTTTTTTTTTGGTTTTTTTTTGTCATCTATTGTACTTCAGCTTTATTGTATTCGCTTGTTTGTTTCCGCCGAAAATAAAGCACGCAAAAAACGTCAAATTCCAACATTTCCTTATTGTTAGTATGGAATCCAAAACGCGTTTCTTTTCGAATACCTCAAAAGCTCATTTTTTTTTTTTTTCCATTTTGAGGTATTCAGTCAGTTACCTCGAACTGTGATGGTTTACTTTAGATTATTGGTCGCTAAATTTCTTTGGATTTTTTTTCTATCATGTTATTTGCATACATATGTAATACAATTTAAGAGAATTTGTTATAACTTTAAAATTTCGATGAGGCCTGATTTTAAAATTTCCTCGCAGAAAAAGATTGAGCAAATTTGAAATTCATGTGCTCTTGGCTGCTACTTATACGGAATGGCAATTTTTTTTCTTTCAACAAGAGACAATTTTTTTATTTTAGCTGTCTCGTATTTACGTAACGCCTAAACTATTCATCCAATTTTTATGAATAAGGTGTCAATCGATTCATTATTATGGCCCGAGTAACATAGGCTACATTTTAATCGACTTCAACTATAGGTTGATTCGATTTTACCTTGTAAATCTCGATTTGAACCGATATTTTTAGCGGGGATTTTAAATGAATTTATTAATAAACCGACGAAGGGAACAAGTGGTAAGAAACAAGTTTGGTATTGATTACTTTTACAGTCTTACTAAGTAACGTCAATCCTTTATATTTGAAATTTTCTATCAGTTTGATATAACAGCAGTAAATTGTGACCATTATTTTATGTCAAACTAAAATGCTTGCTTGTTTAGGGCGTATTACTCTAGCTATTATTTTATTGTCCATCACAGGTTAGAACGGAAAATACTAAAATATAAAAACAAGTTTGAAAACTGAAAACCGACTACGGTAAAAAACACTAAAAGGTAAGAAACAAGGTAGGTGCTGTTTAATATCATCATCTTATTAAGTAAAACAAGTCGTTTGATGTTTTAGGTATTCCTATTTATTTAGTTCTATTGAAATCCTCTGTCACATTCACATTAATAACATTATAATTCAATCCAAATGGCGTTGTCATTCGTTGTTAACCACAGTTTTTTACGACTACGGCATTTGAATTGAATTATAATGTTATTGATATGAAAGTATGCTAATCGAAATCTTCTCGAATGTGGTTAGGACATTATTATTCGGTTTTAGATCTTGTAACGCATTATTGGGGAAGAAAAAAAAAGCAACCCGAGAAAATTATGCAGTTCCATTTTGGTTCAAGTTTGTCTCACAATACTGGTAGAAACTTCTCCAGACAGTATAAAACGTTTTATAGGGTCAGCCAATGAGTGCTCAAAACAGGGGTACAGGGTACATGGAATATGCGATAATTTTTGACTTCAGAATATTGTTAGGGGTAGTTAGTAAGTAAACATACTAAAAGTCCCCGACCCTGAGGGGTGAGCTAAATGTGGGAGGGAGGGGGGGAAGAAAATTTTGAGGTTTTCTAGAAAATGTCGGAAACGGTGGAAAAAATGTGTTTAAAATAAAAATTCAAGCTAAATAAATTTACTATGAAACTGTTTCTACACATATGTGTCAAATTTCCAATAATTTTCCGGGTATACGTTGATGATTCGGGGATACGTTGAAAAATCGATGATTTTCGGAAAAATTCTCTCTTTTTGTCAAACATTTGCTCCTAGTGCTTCCCAGGATCAGTATTCATGAAAATTGTCAGGGACAAAGTTGTAGAGCTTTAAATTTCCTTCAATTTGATATGCTACTATGTTATATTTTATTGAATCAATGAAAAGTTACAGAATTTCAAACACGCACTTTCATGGCAAAAAATGGAACACTTGCCATTCACAAATTTCAAACTGACTCGAAAGGATCGCGCACATCCTCTTTCTTCAATGAATTCGACAATCCAGATGAACAATAAAGAAGTATTTGTGGATTACGACAACTCAAATGATGTTTAAGGGTTGGGGGCGGGTCGTAAACTTCTGACTTTGTGATAAGGGGGAGGGAAAGAGTAAGAAGTGTGACATCAAGCATTTTTTAATACGAATATGTTTATAAAAATTACTTTGTGACAAATGGGGAAAGGATCAAAATGTTGAAAAAAAGTGTAAAATCATTTATGAACAGCCCCTTACCAAGAAATCGGACGAAAATTTGCAGAACTACGTATATATATGCAGTATATGAATTAGCTCCACACTCAAGGCGTTATTTAACGAAAGTAAACTGAGGAAGTGCAGAAAGCCAGCACTTACTCAGTAAGAAATTTGTTAGAAGTAATTAATAAGTAAACATACTGAAAGTCCCGGACCCCAGGGGGAGGGTGGAGGGGAGTTAAAGGTGGGAAGGGGAAGCCAAATTTTGTGGTTTTTGATTATATCTCGGAAAAAGGCAGGCAAAACGTGTTCCTAATAAAAGTGAAAGTTAACTAAATTCATTGCGAATTTTTTTTCATACATATATGAAAAGTATTGTAAAGTATAACCATTTCCAGTGGTTTTTTAGGTATGGTGTTCTTGAAAACCAATACTTTTCTAAAAAATAAAATAATTATTATCTCGTTCTTTTTGTCTCCGAGTGTCTGTGCCAAGCAGGCGCTCAAGGGATCTTGTGCAGCAATCATGTAACAAGGATCCTGACGGTTTTCTGTGTCTTGAAAATCCACCAGCTGAACACTTGAACTACAGATTCAAACCTGATACCAAATAAATACGAAGCCTATGTCCAATCACAGCGACACCCAGCTGGCAAGCAATCAAAAACTGTAAAGTTCTAGCATGTACTCAATTTCGTTACTCTTATTGAAATGAATATGTGACGCTATAGCAAGATAAAGAAATTGTAATAATAGAAATAAAGTAAATGTAGCTGACCGGCAGCACCTTTTCGTAATTATAGTTTTTATTACATTATTATTAATCATATTTTGAAAGTGTTTATACGGAATATGGACTGACAGTAACTAGAAAATGAAAATATCATCTTTAGGGTGACATCTTGATTCTATTCTGAGGCTGAAGGGACATGTCTCCAGCAGTTAAAAGTTGTTCTTAGAAATTGATAATGTATTGATGTCATCGTCGTCCCCATCGTCCTGGATAAATATTTTAATTCCGTTGTTGCAACTGCCCTTGCAATGCAAGCTTGCGACAGAATAGTCTAACGATGATTTTCTACAAGTGACCTCCTGGTCACTTGTAGAAAAGCAATCTGTCAAAATCATCTTCCAGATTCCGTCAGAAGCAACATCCGATTCCGAGAGTTCCCTCCCCCCCCCCAGCACGAGTTAATCATTCCTCCTTTCCCAAACCCCCGATCCGGTACTTCACCATTAAGTTCCGAGCTACAGGTTATCTTGGTAGTACGGCAGAGTTAGAGATCAGTCTTGATGATTTCAGCTACTTTGATAAATGATCTGTAACGGAACTCATTGAGGGACTTTTCTGTGGCTAGAGCACCATATCATGAGAGATAGATATCCCCAGCAGCCTCAATGGACTCTGGGGAAGAAGAACTGTTGATATATACCTTAGATACATGTTGTATGATTTTAGATTTCTGGCAGAATGTTGTGATCAGTTGAGGATTTGGCTATCAAGAGGACAACCAGGAGGACTTCCTCTCAAACGATAGCTACCGAAGAATTTTGCCATCTGATGATAGCCGTCTTCGCAATATCATCGACAACATCACCTAAAGCTCGGAGCGTATTTGTCTTGTTTTCAAGCATCTTCATCATTAGCAGATTGGTCAGCTGACTGTTATTATGAAAGTTGGACAGAAACCTTCTTGTTTGACCGTCGTTTCAATTTTCTAACTGACGTTGATGTCCATATGGTTTATACAATCGTCTCTTTTTGCCTAACAGTTTTGTAGACTAGGTATCCTCAATAACAACAAATTCAAGTTTAATTAAATCAATGTCGTTATCAATTTCCTTAAACAGTATGTATAGTGTTGATTTTCTGCACGTTTTCAGTCCACCAATTCATACTGAATATACGTAATTTTGCAAATCTTCGTCCGATTCCTTGGTAAAGGGCTGTGTGTCCATAAATAATGTCACACTTTTTTCCAACATTTTTAACCCTCTACCTTCCCCCCTTCCCTTTGTCACAAAGTTCGTTTTACAAACTACTTTTCATAAACATATTCGTATTAAAAAATGCTTGATGTCACACTTCTTACTCTTTCCTTCCCCCTTGTCACAAAGTCGCAATTTCACGATCCCCCTCTCTTCACACCTTTAACATCATTTGTGTTGTAGTAATCCAGAAATACTTCTTTATTGTCCATCAGGATTGTCGAATTCTTTGAAGAAAGAGGAAGTGCGCGATCCTTTCGAGTCGGTTTGAAATTTGTGAATGGCAAGTGTTCCAATTTTCCCATTGCCATGAAAGTGCGTGTTTGAAATTCTGTAGCTTTTGATTGGTTGAATAAAATATAGCAAACTAGCATATCAAATTGAAGGAAATTTAAAGCTCTACAACTTTTTCATTGAAACTTTTCATGAATACTGGTCCTGGCTGGCACTAGGAGTAAATGTTTGACAAAAAGAGAATTTTTCCGAAAATCTTCGGTTTTTCATAGCATATGCCTAGAAAATTATTGGAAATTTGACAAATATGTGTAGAAACAGTTTCATAGTATCTTTATTTAGCTTGAACTTTTATTTTAAACGCATTTTTTCCACCGTTTCCGACATTTTCTCGGAAAACCCAAAAATTTCTTCCCCCCTCCCTCCCACCTTTAGCTCACCCCCCCCCCCAGGGTCGGGGACTTTTAGCATGTTTACTTACTAACTACCCCTAACAATATTCTGAAGTATTATCGCATATTCCATGCACGCTACAATGTGTTCATTGACTGGACTAGGAGAGTGTTGTACTTTGGGGTGCTTGTACCTTGGGATACTGCTAATTTCTAAGAACCTATTTTTAGCAGCCATGTTTTTTTGTAATCTTTATAACCTTCACCACTGAATGGTGCCATAGTTACAATCAGCGTCAAAAGAGTAAAACTGATGGTTTTGTGAGAGAAAGAAAATTTCATGACTCCAAAGTGAATATTTTCTTCATTTTTATTTCATTTTCTACCTGTGTATTTGTAAAACTAATCAACTTACTTTTACTTTGCTAGAAGAGAGAAGTACTTGAAATGTTTTGGTTATGAGAAAATAATGATAGAGTTCACCTAGATTGACCACTATTTTGGGTTTTCTTAAACCACGTGGTGATTGTACCTCGGGACAACCAAACCTATTGTACCTTAGGACGCGTCCCAAGGTGCAACATGTGCATGGTTTTTAATAATTAAGACATGCTTAGGAACATGGAAAAACGTTCTAAACTGATGTAGTCTTTTAAACACATTTAATGTTAGATAATAATTCATTATTTCATTATTTATGATTTATTATTCATAATTTAATTTATTGCCATTAATTTTTTTTTTTTTTTTTTGGTTTTTTGATGCAAAATTGATTCAAATATATGGCTGTTTCTTGAATCATGGAGAGCTTCCCATGGTGCAACAGGATGTATCCCAAGGTACACTAGGATGTTGTACCTAGGGACAATTTGGAGCTCTTACTTTAAATGGCTGGCAATATTTTATTTACAAATTGTTCTGAATTAAAAAAAAAAAAAATAAATAAATAAATTTCGGAGAAATATGTTGAGGCATTTTAATGGGATTTTTAGATCGCAGATCTGCGCAGTTTCAGCTCATTATTTGGAAACCGTGTTCGGTTATTATGATCATTCTTATTTGCTTTGAAAATATTAATCTCATCATCAAATATATAGCTAATTAAAACTTTCGTATTAGATACAGAAGGTAATGACTTTAAGCGTTACGATGAATTGCAATTAGCTTTTAGATTGGCGAGATTATATAATGCTCGCAAGCAACGTTTGGCCCGTGGGCCATAGCTTGGAGACCCCTGATCTAAATGAATCAAATTTTCCTTAATTTGTTTTACCACCAATGAACGTTCAGGAATAAAAACAGAAATAGCTGCAATACTTGCCGCTAGATGACGCCACTAAAATTCCAACACAAGTTCAGTAATTCTACATATTCTAATGCAAAATGCACCTAATGGATATTATGTGAATATTTTTAGACAAACTCTGCAAAAGTTGTTAAAAACCGTTATTCAATCCCGTATGGGACATATTTTCTTTTTCTGTAGCTGAGAGATTTACAAAATTTTGTCCTCGTCGAAAGTCATTCTTAAAATTCTTAGTCGACACATTATATTTCGGCAACCTTCTCTGTCAATAGTATTTACGGTATTTATGTATCAGTTTCCTAAATTCCTCACGTAGTCAAACTGATAAAATTTTCACCTGACGAAATCATGTAATTCAATGACTCATTGGAAAGAGGAATCAAGAGGATGTAATTTGGCTAATAAAATGAGGTAACTTTAAAATGCACTTGTAATAGAAATTTATGGATAATAAGAGTGAAAAAATAACGGAAAGCATTTCTAAAAAGAGACACCAGGCAGACAAAT
Organism: Uloborus diversus; assembly: GCF_026930045.1. Taxonomy (NCBI): domain Eukaryota; kingdom Metazoa; phylum Arthropoda; class Arachnida; order Araneae; family Uloboridae; genus Uloborus; species Uloborus diversus. The sequence goes on from NC_072740.1 coordinate 133,946,325, forward strand.
ATGTAAAAATCAAAAATCCAAAACTTGTTTTTAACGAAATTAAAACTTAACTTAAATTTTTATTATTAGTTTAAACCTTCAGCGACAAGCAGTCGTGGCCGAGTGGTTAAGGCGATGGACTAGAAATCCATTGGGATCTTCCCGCGTAGGTTCGAATCCTACCGACTGCGCAGTACAGTGAGATGTCACATTTTTGCTAAGGAAGTGTAGTGAAATGTCACATTTTTGCTAAGGAAGTGTAGTGAAATGTCACATTTTTGCTAAGGAAGTGTAGTGAGATGTCACATTTTTGCTAAGGTCTTTGGGATATAGGAATTTTTTTTCATTACACTTTCAATTCGAGCAAATCGGCACGGGTTGCCGTTGTTCAAATTGTATGAAACTTTTTTTCACAATTTCTCAGTTTACTTTCAAAACGAATTATATCTAGTTTTCGTTTTGCCAAAAAAAAAAAAAAAATGTAAAAAAAAAAAAAAAGTTTCACGCACAAACGCTAACTGTTAGAATTTCGAATTTCTAACAAGTGACTCTTGGCATCAGTCGAGGAATTTTTCTCCAATTTTACCAGACCTAAATTGCAATTTTATTTTGAATAATTGGTGTAAAACAGTGGATATCATCATTTTTGCAAAATAACACGCATTTTCTAAAGAAATAAACTTTATTAGATTGAAACAAAATATTCAACATGTTTTAATGTTTTCTTTTCTTTTTTTTTTACTCTACTTTATTCCTTCCTTCCTACTTTCGTTGTTTCTATTCATTAAACATTTGAAAAAAAAGGACCTTCGATCCAATTAAGTATGAACAATGAAACCACACAAGCCGATTCAAATAACAACGTTGTAGGTATTAATATTAATAGATCACAATTTTTATCACAATTATATAATCAACATTTTTATCGCAACTAATCACAATTTAATCATTATTTAACCACAATTTTATAGTAATATTAATTTAGTGATGACAATTTGAGGGCTCACTTGCCTAACTGATAACAGACTTGCGCAAGGTGCTGCGATCTCTTAATGCGGACAGGTATCACGCTTGATTGGAAATGCTCACCCAGTGCTTCGCTCCGCTATTTTAGTTGTGAACTACTTTTGAATTAGGAAGAGGCAAATTCAAATTTGGTTCTGTGCCCTTTTGATATGAAAGTGAATGTGTGGGAACCGGCAAATAAGGAATAAGTTCCACTTTGCTGTAAAAGACCTGGCGAGAAATAAAGGGATGGATATACAGTCGAGTACCGACTTACGCGAGGGGTGCGTTCCAAGACTCCTCGCGTTAGTCGAAATTTCGCGTTGTCGAAAAATGTATATAATTCATTTAGAAACATACTAAATCCTTTTAGACATTTGTAAACACCCCCGAAACTGCTTTAATGCATGCATCAACTATACATTACAGTTTCTTACACTAAGAATTGAACTGTTGCTGTATTAAAATCAAAAAAAAAAAAAAAAAATTGAATTTTGACGTCTTGAATTCAAATTCTGTTTTTCGCAATCACGAGTGTGTGTATGTAGGCGTGTGTGTTTGTGTGTGGGGGTATGTGTTTGTGTGTAGGAGTTATGTGTATGTGTGTGTAGGCATGTGTATTTGTGTCTGTGTGCTGGCATAAGTGTGTGGGTAGTTGTGTGTATGAATGTGTGTGTGTGGGGGGGGGGTATGTGCATGTGTGTGTAGGCATATATGTTTGTGTCTGTGTGCAGGCATGAATGTGTGAGTAGTTGTGTGTATGTGTGTGTAAGATTTTGTGTGTATATGTGTGGATGTCTGTATGTGTGCATGTGTTTGTGTGCGTGTGTAGTTGGGTATGTATGCGCGTGTATGTGTTTGTATGTGTGTGTGTATGTGTGTGTATGTTTTTGTGTGTGTATGTGTTTGTGTGTAGGTGTATGTGTGTGTGTAGTTGTGTATGTATGCGCGTGTGTGTAGGACATTGATGTAACCTGGAGACGGCTTTCGCTATAGGAGCAGCATCGTGAGGAGCCCGTCGATGGTGATGGTGCGGAGGGTGACGGTGGGAAAAATCGAAAGTTGCCAAAAACAGTCAAATGAGAACAATAAGCAATCGTGATTGCGCAAAAAAAAAAGCTGTTTTGTTCAACATAAAATACTTTGAGATGCACAAAATAAATGATCGATGAGAGGGAAAGACATAAAATAAAACAACACGGTACGCACAGTATGTAGTAATAATAAAATACTGCTAGTTAAAAATAGAAGATGATGATTTATGCTCCATGATCAGAGTGTTATTCTTATCTAGTATAGTTTAAAATACGGTTGCTTCGCCTTGTCTTTTATAACGTTTCCATTTATGGGGCAACTGCCCCTCTTCCTGATCTCTTTAAACCACAGTGCAAGATCTGCTTCCATTTTTATAGTAGTACTTACTTTGCTTAGACTCTGCACGCTTTAATATTGAAACTAAGTTGTGAACTTTTACGGATATCTTTTTGTTTTGCCTTTTAATGGGATCGTTTCCAAAATTTTAAAAGTATCTTTCTCTGAAAAAGCATGCTTAAAAACATAGGATCTGACCATTTTTTAAATAATTTATTTATTTAAGTTTAATATTAAAAAAAAAATACTTAAATCGGAACGCTTTCACTGTTTACAGCTTCTGCCGATGACATCACAAGTGATGAAATGCCATTCAGTGTTGCCATTCACAGTGCAAAATATTTAATTCGCATCTTTAATCTCGTGTATTGGCAACGATATGGTTAATAGCAAGCGTAGAGCGCAATATTTAATTTGCTTCTTGATTATCATAACGTGGAAACGTGGTAGAAAGATGCGTCAAAGTGCATCATTTGTGATGCACTTCATCAAGACCACGATCCTTGTTTGAAAAGTCGGACATTTAAAAAAATTAATTAAAACAAAAAACTGTTGGGGAAATGAAAGTATTTTCTGGCTCCTTGTTATTAATATTTTTTTTTTTTTGCTCATTCTATCCACTTCAATGACTAAAAGTAGTACTGAAGCACCGTTTATACGTTTCTCTTTTATACGTTTTTATCAATTATACGTTTTTAAAATTGGTCCCTAAAAACTCTAATGCACATTAACCTGTACCTATTATACGTTTTTTCGTTTGTAAGCTTTTTTCATATAGTCCCTTCAAAAACGTATAAACGGTGCTTCACTACTTTTGAGTGACGGAAACCACCCCATTGTATGTCGTATAGAAGAGTCAATCACACTCATTGCGTTGCTACCGTCGACATTTTGTAGATGTTGAAGCATATCGAGAATCTTAACCTTTTTTTTTTGTCAAACTTTCTTTTTTTCCCCATCTTCATACTTTAGATGAAACAGCGCACAAAGGTGCCATTATATTTTATCAACTTTAATGTTTAGAAAGAAACAAAAACAAATGAAAGATGCTGAGCTGTTATTTCATGCATTAACGATGCTATCCGTAGACTAGTTTGATGTGGGAACTTTTTGTCAGTGATGCTAAAGGGATGTAATAACATTCACGAAATCAATATTTAATTGTAAATAACGAAGTCGATACTTTCTTCTGAAAAAATTCGTGTTGTGAACAATTAATTCGCATCAGCTCTAAAATTCGTTACTCGTGAAAAATTCGCGTTATAGCCATTTCGCGTAAGCTGAATCGCGTTGTAGCGGGAGTCGACTGTACATCGTTCCGGTGGTAAAACCAATGTTTAACACATTTTTTAACAATAGATATAAACCGCTTCGAGAAGAAAGAAATTCATGGGTCGATAGGGCTTATGTTTAAGATTCTGAAAACGAAAAAAAAAAAAAAACATGTTTTTCCAAAAGTGGATAGAATCCGTTTTAAAAGTAAACTCCTAAATTATTTTGTCATAGAAGGAAAAATATAAAAGGGTGTGCGACTTGAAACATCGACCTTTTTTTGAGGGGGGGGGGGGACACCCTACTGTGCACCCCTGCAGGGCCGTCCGAAGAGTTGACAGCTCCAGGGGCGAAAGTTTCCTGGCGCCCCTTACCCCCTTTACGCACAAAAAAAATCAAGTTAATTATAACATCATTTAATAATATGCGTGAACGCGTCATATTTGAATTTTTTACGTATTAATGAACCGAAAAATCAGAGGGCTATGCATAATACAAACTAACACATAAGCACTGAATCTGTTTCTAATATATGTGAAACATTAATGCGCCAAAAACTTTTCGAAAAATGGAAATATTAAAAATCCAAATATTTATCTAGTAAAATGTTATTCCGCTAGACAAAAAACAATTAAAACTGAATTGGTTTTTCATATTGATCAAACTAAGAACACGAATAAATAATTTGCTGATTATAAATGGAAAATGTATTTATCGAAATAAACTACATCCAAAATTTAATTTCGATCTGGACTCATCCAATGATTCTTTTCAAGAGTTTTTTGGTTTTACTTGTACCAACTTAATACCAGTTTTCATATATGTTAAAAACAAAGATGTTATTCTTTTGCATCAAATATTTGTAAGTTTTAGGGAGAAGCCCACAAATACTCAGCAAGCAACATCGTAAATCGCGCAGAATTTCGTTTTTGGAGCTCTAATTTCGAAAAATCACTGGCTCTAATATTATATGGCCTTACAAATTCCGTTTTAAGATTTGAGTATAAGAAAATATTCGTGCAAGGGCCCCCATGCCGCCTTTCTTTAATATTACAAGCACTGGGTTTTTTAAACGACACTTACAAAAAATTTAAGCGGAACAGCCCCTGAATGTAAAAGATTGCTTAAATTATTTGGACCATAATTTTGAACAATTTTCCTGGAAAAATGCTCAAGACCCTCCTATCCATCATAAAATCTTCAAAGTTTGTCTAAAGTTTCGTTTTTGGAAATTCAATTTCGAAAACTTGCAGGGGGAGATGGAATTGATTTCAATCTATTTTAAAAAAATAATCGATCGGAAACAGTCTCTGAGCTCCCTCCCTTAACCTAACGTCAATAAACATGGCCTATATCGCGTGTGTATACGTTAATCGTTAACGTATACACACGCGAAATATCCATTTTGGCGATTCCCGAGTTAGTTAGAACGAGTTTTCTCGTGACGTCTGTATGTACGTATGTGCGTATGTATGTCGCATAACTCAAGAATGGTATGTCCTAGAAAGTTGAAATTTGGTACGTAGACTCCTAGTGGAGTCTAGTTGTGCACCTCACCTTTTGGTTGCAATCGGGTGTTTCTAAGGGGGTTTTTTTGCCCTTAATTTCGATGTAAACTCAAGTGGTGTTACAATTCGGCGGACACTTGGCGATATATCGCCAGTCTTTTGGCCGCCAAGTTTTGTCGCCATTGTACATGTGTTAACATTTTACATGTTTTGAAGGAAATATGCTAATTATTTAATTATTTAACGTTAAATATTGGATATGTTCTTTTTTTGATTGATTTAGGTGATGGATATGTGTCTTTTTGCATGAACTAGTATGTTCCCTTTTGCCTGGACAATTTGTTTTCTGAATTTATTTTGCAACCCCCCCCCCCCAAAAAAAATACAAAATGATATGCAGCCTGGTAGTCTCAATTTCAAATCCAATCTGTTGCAATAGTTGTAAATATCACTAGCTGGTGACTTAAAACCGATGTTAAACTCGCAAAATATTCTACAAATCATAGACTTTCTTACTTGCAATGTTATATCCATTTAACAGGAGTTGTTATATAACTTGAAAAGTTTTGTAATATTAAAATCAGAATACAAATAAATTCCTTTCGGCTTTTTGCGATTATAATGACTTCCTCATCATTCCAGCTTTTTCAAAAACTCTCGAACATAATTCCCCCCCCCCCCACACAGATTTTCTACTAGTTCGATCACCACCACGATTATCCTATAGACTTTGATTTATAATTAACTTTTTAGCTATATTACTTAACCTTGTTGGGGTTTCAATTGAGTAAGGTAAAAAAGAAACACTGTGTGGAATTATTTTTCCGTTACTGTTGAAAATACAAATGCAAATACAAATGTGACGACCAGCAACAGGCTCTGGGCCCAGCTAGGCTGGTCCTAGTCAATTAATTAGTCCCCAATGAAGATCAATGGCCCTCTTAAAGCTATCCATTCCCTTGCTCATTACCGCCTCTTCCGGTAAGCTATTCCAAGTGCCCACGACCTACTAAAATAGGTCTTACTAAACTCCTATATAAAGGCAGAAGAACTTTCTTAGATTTGTTTGAAATAGATCCATTGATAAACCCAAGCATTTTGTTGCCTTTGTTACTAGCAATACTGCACTGTTGACTAAACTTGAAGTCCTGATTAATAAAGATACCCAGATCCATAACATTTTCTGCCTGATTTATGACTGAACCCTGTAAACGATATCTCATACGTTTATTTCCATGACCTAAGTGTAGCACTTGACATTTCCCTACATTAACTGCCATACCCCATTTATCTGCCCACTTAGTAATATGATCTAAATCCTCTTGCAGCTGTTTTACTTGTTCTTCATTTTCGACAATCCCCATAACTTTTACATCGTCCGCAAAACAATTCATGCTTCCAGAAATATTTTCATTGATGTCATTCATAAATATAATAAACAAAAGAGGCCCTAAAACTGATCCCTGAGGAACTCCACTTGAAACATCACTCCAATTAGAATGATTTCCTCTCACAACTACTCTTCGCTTCCTACCAGTAAGCCAATTTCTAACCCAAAGTAAAGTTTTTCCTCCTATTCCTATGTCAGCTAACTTGCTGAGAAGAGCAACATGCGGTACCTTGTCAAAAGCTTTTTGAAAATCAATATAAACAACATCCACACATGTTTTGTTACCTAAAGCTGAGGTAACCTTTTCGTAGAAATGCAATAAATTAGTAGTACAGGATTTACCTTTCCTGAAACCATACTGCAAACTAGTCAACAGACTATTAGTCTCTAAGAACTTCATGATCTTAATTTTGATCAAAGTTTCGAAAATCTTACAAATCACCGAAGTCAAACTTACAGGTCTATAATTCCCAGCAATACCTTTAGACCCCTTCTTGAAGAGTGGCGTTATGTTAGCCAGCTTCCAGTCCTCTGGCACCGTCCCCGAGTTATAAGAAGCATTGAAAATATTCAAAATAACATCCACTAATTCCTCTGCAAATTCAACTAAAATTTTTGGATAAATATTATCCGGACCCGGAGCTTTAGTTGCTTTAATCTTTTTCAAATGAAATAAAACCTCCTCCCTGGAAAATAAAAAATCCTCAAGCTGTATAATAGCTTGTGTCTTGTTAGTGTCAACTGTTGAGATACAGTTATCATTAAACACACTGAAAAAAAAGTTATTTAGAACATTTGCAATATCCCTATCGTTTTGGATTAAATTTCCATACTCATCAACCAAAGGCCCAATTTGACTGTTTCGAGCTTTCCCAGAATTAGCGTATGCAAAAAACCTCTTAGGGTTCCCATCAATGTCATCTGCCAGCCTTTGCTCCAATTCCCTTTTCTGAATCCGTACCAAATACTTAAAATTTCGCCTTGCTTTACCATACTGGAGCCTCTCCGCACTCTGACCAGTTTCTTTAAACTGGCAAAAAGTGGCTTGCTTATAATTAAGAGCTTCTTTAGTCTCCCTGGAGACCCACATGGGCCAAATTTTGGTACTAACACCTTTTCTCCTAAATGGAACATAGTCCCCAACCGTTTTAGCAAGTTTATCTTTAAATTCCGTCCACTGCTGATCTACGTCGCTATTTTCCAATCCTGACGAAAAAACCTCTTTCAAGCTCTGCCTAAGTGCAACAAAATCAGTGTTTCTGAAATTGGGCACAAACCTAAAATTATCATCTTTGCACACTTCAAATTTAACCCGGAACCTAATGCTGTTATGATCACTATCTCCAATATGCTCCCCTATACACAACCCCTGAACAAAACTACCTATGTCACAAAAAACTAGATCCAAAATCGCCTCCTCTCGAGTTCCCTGAGTTACAACTTGATCTAAGAAACAGTCACCAATTACTTTTAAAAATTCCTCTTCTTTGCCATTACCAGGATAAAAATTATTCCAATCAATACCCGGAAAATTGAAATCCCCCATTATGATAACGGATCCCATACTGGACATGTCACTAATAATACGGTACATCTGTTCATCTTGTCCCTGGTTTGAATTAGGTGGTCTATAAATGTTTCCAAAGCGTAGCTTTTTGCCCTTACTGCTCATCAACTCCAGCCAAACCATATCAATATCAGTAGGCTTATCATTTATGACCAATTCATTGCAAATAAAATTGTCTCTAACATAAAATAAAACCCCACCACCTCTTTTACCTACTCTATCCTGTCTGAACAAATTATACCCAGCAATATGTAATAACTCTGCATCAGAATCGGTAGCCCATGTCTCTGTAATTCCAATAACACCCAACTTCTCATCCATAACTATGCTTTTCAATTCATCCATCTTGTTCCTAATACTGCGAGCATTGGTATAGAAAACTTTAAGCATGCCTAAGTTGCTTTTATTTAACACCCTGAAATTTCCTAAATTACAATTGTTAACATTACTACTCTTGTTCGTCACTTTATTTCCATTTCTAGCAATACCCAAAAAAATTTCATTCTCTCGATACCTGATGCTTGAACTATACCCCCCATTCCAACTTAGTTTTTTAACTCCGAAGCCCCTAAAATTAATCCACTAACCATTTTGACCCCTGTAGAGCTCAGATGCAGGCCATCCCTAGCAATCCAATCCCGTTTACAATGACTCCATACATCAATGAACCTGATACTGCGCTTTTCGCAAATTGACTTCAGTTGCAAGTTCATACACCTCGCACGTTGATTTAGCCAGCTCTTATACACTCCATACCAGGGAAGCAAACCAACCACTTGGACATTCGTCGAAAAGCTGGTTGCTTTATCCAACAGGGATTCCCATTCCCTAGAAAACTCCTCATTTTTACTGTGGCCTACATCATCTGTTTCCACCCACAAAGTAACCATATCTTCATGCTATAGTTAACATTGAATCCATGTGCATTGTACGAGTCACAATCACATGACCAAACTACAGCTGCCCAATGGCTGAAGTGGAGTTTTTTTCCTTGTTTAGGACACATGTACGGATATGTTCTTTTATGTACTGAACGTCAATTTTCAAAGTTCTAAAATAATAGAATCTGATTTTTTTTTTGAGGTGACACCAACTACACTTCCGTAAAAGGAATGAGGCTGACAAATAAAAAATTTTGGAAAAAAAAATAGAACCGACTTCAAAATTGCTCTAAAAAGTGAAAAATAATTTTATTCTTTAAACACCATCGATAATGCTTTTAAACATAATTTTTGAAGTTGACGCAAAAACTAAACGTAAAATCCAGTGTAACCATGCTTCGTTCATATTTTTTTCAGAAAAGCATCCAAAGTTACGAACGAAACATTTATATCGTTATTCAAATATGTTGTCATCAATGCATAAATTATGTGATAGTGAAGAAACTGGGCCTGGTTAAATTTATAGTTGTAGTTGAGTTATGACTGTGAATGATTTGATCTATCGTTTTTGCACCAATTTCAAAAATTATGTTTAAAAGCATTATCGATGGTGTTTAAAGAATAAAATTATTTTTCACTTTTTAGAGCAATTTTGAAGTTGGTTCTATTTTTTTTTCAAAATTTTTTTATTTCATTCTTTTTAGTGTAAATGTAGATATTTCAGTAAAAGTAAGAAGTTACCTAGTAAGAAGTTCGGCTCTATATCACTGTATTGCTTTAGAAAAGCCTTTATTCAAAATTATCATTACAATTACTATTAATGTTATATGGCACCAAACTTTTATAACAATGAATTTCATATTGTCGCGTAGATGAAGATAGCGAAAGCCAAATGAAACGAATACTCGTTAGTCTCAACTCGAGATCTTTATTCAGAACCACGAATGAACGTTACATCTCCTTATATACAACTTGAGAAAGTGCTGGAACTTTCCAGACTTGGAAAGATACAGAAATTAATAGAACATTCGAGAAAATACGGGAAACAGTAGAAACGAAATTTTAGTAAAATTCACTTTGTCCTAGTCGGGATTTGAACCCGGGTCGATCGTGTGGGAGGCGAGAATTCTACCACTGAGCCACCGTTATCCACGGATGAAAAGTGCGAACTTCGCTACAATATCATTTTAATCATTTAATAGGGAAATTGCATAAAATGTACTGTTTTTTGCCCATAACTTTTTTTCTAAAGAACAAATATGGTCAAACAAAGTAATGGGACCTAAGTTGAGCCATCCCCTATCCATTAAAAAAAGAATCATCAAAATCGGTTCACTAGGTGAGACGCTATGAGTGGACAAACAAAAAAAAAAAAAACATACATACGGTATGAACTGATAACCGCCTCCTTTTTGAAGTCGGTTAAAAAATCAGTCATTACCTCAATTTTGTATTTTTACCCGACTGCGTGTGCGAAACGCAAAGGAGGGTAACGTGTTTATGAGTATTGATCAGGGTTAAAAAAATGCTGGGCAGTTTTTATTTCATATTTTTAAGTGTGCGTTATGAAGTACTCATATATTTTTATTCGAACCCTATAGCTAGATAGATGTCCTCTGAATACCATGCCAAACACAATTCACTTATATTTTTCACCATAAGTTTTTGATTACCGTCAATTATGTTGGAAAACTACTTAAAATGATGAAATATGAAAGGTCATCTCGTTTGAAACTTTTCCGCGAGAATGCATCAATTTTCTTTCATCAAAGAGAGACTTAATTTGAAATTATTGCTTGAACTAAACAATGGCCTCACTTTACCACACTAGCTATAAGTTGTCATTTTTTTTCTAAAGCGTGAGTATTAAATTTCATGGTTATCAATCTTAAGTAGTTTCCGATTTTGTTTGGTTTGGGCACTTCTTTTTAGCCTTCTTTCTCTTAAATGAACAAAAAATAAATGAATAAAAAATAAGGAAAAAACAAAAGGAATTAAGAATGACAAAAATAAGTTCGAAAATGATTTATTCAGTAAGTAGTGGGGTGAGGGAAAAGTGAAATTATTAAGATAAATTGCATTTTTTAAAATCACAAATCGGAAATTTATCCTGAAAATTACAGTACACAAAGAGAATAAAGAAAGCTTTATAATAGAACTGGTTCTGAAATTCAGAGGAGACTGGGGATACTTGATCCCCACTTTAGTTTTCAATTTTTTTTTCTCAGCTGCAAATTATCAGTTTTTTTTTTTATAGTACGTGAACAAAGGTAATTTTTTCCTCTATTTGACGGTATTTTTTTAGTTGAAATTAAACAGATAGTTTTGTAAAATAGTTTTTTTTCAATAATTTCATAATGGGATCATGTATTCCCACATCACAAGGGATACATGATCCTTTCATGGGGGATACTTGATCCCACTGAGAAAATGCATAGACTTTTCATTAGATCACTAATTTATTTATGGATAAATGTTTTCTACACAATGTTTCTAAAAAACTATTTCTAATTTTCTTTATTTAATTATAATAATGTGAACACAAAATAACATTGATTTAAAATCCACTAGGACATTTGTAAAAAAAAAGTACACAACTTAAATGAACTTATGATACTTTTGATCAGTTACTTATTCTCCAGTTTACTTATTCTTCAGTTATGAACATAATATTTTATAAATAAAACTAACATTTTTTTTAAGTAGCGTAATGAAGCTAAAATTACAACAAATAAAAAAAAATAGGATTACAAGCACAAAAATCAAATTATTTGCTTCTTGTCTTGCTATAATAAAATTAAGAGTTTTATCAATTTATCAGTGTACTTATAAAATAGAAAAGAAAACCTAGCATATATTTTCAAAACCTGAAAAGTCAAATGCAAGCAATTCATTTGTTCTAGTTCTTAAAGTTTCGCTCAACCCAACTGGATGTGAGCAGTTAACACATTTTGTCAATTTTTCGGGAAAAATAGATTGATTAAGCATATTACCTTTTCGCTTTAGAAAACTTATTTCAAACTTTATTTCAAACTTTAGAAATCCAACTTTGCATTCTATCCGCTAATGGGTCTATATGATGGGTTTTGTGTTGTAAATCTAATGATAGTAAAATCATTTTTTTCATTCAAACAAAGATTTGAAATCTATTTCAACTTGTTCAAGCTCATTCGGCAGATCAGAACATAATTTATCAGTAGAAGTTAGCTTATGTTTAGATTTTTGAGTAGTTATGTATTTTACAAGTACGAACTGATATTTTAATTCTTTAGCATAGTTACTGCAGTGATTGTTTAAATCTATCACTCATACAATGATAAATTTTTTTACATAGTTTTGGATGTTTAAAGATCAACTAAGTAAACAACAATTATATTGTTTTCATTGTGTATATATTGCCATATTGATACTTGATCCCTGGGATCATGTATCCCTGTAAACGAAGGAATTAAGTATCCCTAATATGCAATTTTTACAAACATATTTGTTCTAATATTAACAATCAGTGGCAATTTGCTAAAAATGTCTCAATTATTAAAAATAGTCTATACTTTAACATTGCACTTCGGTTTTTGTTTTAAGTTGTATATAACGGATAATGTAAACTTCAGGATGCTTTCCTAAAAAAAAAAGAAACCCTTGGCACATTCAGACAATCATTTCTTGAGCTAAAACAAAATGACTGAAAAAAAAGAAAAAGTGTTGCCAGTTTTTATGTACAAATATAACTGTAATATAATTGTTAGGTTTCAAATCTCTACTTAATGATTTTGGTCAATTTTTGGCTGTGGGATCATGTATCTCTAGGGATGAAGTATCCCTAGTCTCCCCTACATTTTCATTTTTTGCAGTAAATTTGTACCCTCAATTAAAATATGAAAATGTTCCCTTGTTATTCTTGCGCCCTCAAACCCGTGCACCCTCTGTTTTTTTTTTTTTTGCGCCCTCGAACCTGCTTTTTTTTCACGCCTTTGGTCTTTTGTGTCTTCACACCTGTGTACCATTTTTTTGTGCCCTCAAAACTGCGATTTCGTTTATTTTCTATTTTTTAATTCCCCCCCCCCCCCGAAACCTGAGCGCCTTAGGTTTTTCTTTACCGCCCTCTTTTTTTCGCATCCTCGAGCCTTTGTGCATTCGGGTGGTTCGTTTTTTTTTCATTTTATTTTATATTCCTCCTCGAAGCTGTTCGCCTCCCCCCCCCCGTTCCTTCAAACCTCTGCGCCTTTGTGTGTGTGTGTTTTATTTTTTGGCGCCCTTTGGGAGTTAAGGTTAGCGTCCTCCTGGGGGACCCAGTGCACCCCTGTTTGGAACCCGAGGTAATGCACTTTGTAGCGGCTTCTTTTTTTTAAATTTCGAATTAGTTGTTTGGTAATTAATTTTTCAAAACATGCACCACATAAATCATGGGAATCATTTTATGGGAATGAAAGATTCCACACTCCCCTTAACATTATTTGCGATTTTAAAGAGCCTTTTTTTTGGGTAAAAGATGAAGTATGTCAAACTTTTCTCAATTAATTAGAAAAGAAGATCTAAAGGTTCTAATTTAGTGAACATCCTAGGTTGATCTCAATTCAAGCATGGAGCCTTAAGATCAAAACGTTACTGGATAACACGAATTTGAAAATTACTTTACAAACGAAAAAAAAAAAGTCCGTTTTGCTACGCTGTGGAACATTTTAGCACCTAGTTGTAAAATTAAGTACAAGTGAGTTTGAATCATGTACTTCAAAGCTTTTAAAAAATAATAATTTTGTTATGCGTATTTTGACTATGCTTTTTCTCTTCAGGTGAAAGCAGGCTTTTTATACTGCAATAATTATAATAACTTTTTTGATTATTCTATTTTCAACGGAAGGGGGGATAGGATTTTAACGCGTAATTTAATCTCATTCTTCAAGCAGACGATTTGAAAACAATATAAGATTGCAAAACACTCTTCATCTTCCGGGGTTGGTGAGTGGGGGACGGACCCCATAACATTTGAAAAAACCAAATAAAACTAAATCCATGAAAATGAACATTTTATTTTTAAGAAAAGACATACATTTACACATGTTTTATAAATAAATCTAAGTTCAATACACGTTTATGCAAACAAACAACTTAGAGATGTGTAACAGTTTGAGTGAACAACCAAATAGCTTTTGATAATGAAATAATACTATTTTTTTGACCATGAGAATATGAATTTAAACGTCAATTCGTAACTAAAAAAAAAATCGTTTAAATGATTTAACACTTTTATTTTAAATAAAAGTCCCATTGCTTAAGCAGGAAAACAAATATTAGACCTCTGGTTGGCATTACTTTGGAAACGCAAATCCTATTAAAGTATAAGCATAATATATACCATAAATAATTAGGGTACGTATTATAGATATAAATAAGGAAATATACTTAATATTAAACTAATTAAGAGATTTTCCTTAATTTTGGATAGTGAAAAAGAACCTTTAAACTTCCAACAAGGATGAATATATATATATATATATATATATATATATATATATATATATATATATATATATATATATATATATATATAATGAATATTATTTATAGACGTACAGATATGCATATTATACCTGTGTATGAAAAATATCAGGCAAACTTTTAAACATTTTTTAAATTTAAAGTTTACTTGCTATCGTAAAAATCTGAAATGTAGATATTAGTTAGACAGAATGTTTCACAGAAAACTGCAAGTATCTGCAAGTTTGAAGCAGTTTCATTAAATACTGGTGACGTAAAGTATTCGATTAGGATTTTTAAAATAATATCTTAAGTTTTAGTCAACCGTAAAGGATTTAGTTTACGTAGGAAATGAAAAACATAATAAACGTAGTTTCAGCTATTATCCCCTCATTTATGCCTGGTTAAAAAAATATACCAAATTCCACCAAAATATTTACATTAGACAATTTCTTAGAGTAGTAGTTTTCTGGATAGTCTTTAGCATCACTTAAGATAATGAGATTGTTTCTTAGAGTTTAAGTTTAGATTTTAATTATGGGATTATATTTCTAAGTAAAAAAATCTATCTCTTAAAGGATACAGTAAAAATTTTTGCACATTCAAAATGTTTTATTTATAATAAATATTTCATTCATCAAATCCATAAGTCAAACATGTAGAAATGTATTTTACAACTAAAAGAGTTAAAAAAGAGAGGAAAAATTGAAAAAAAATCATAGAAATGAGGCATTAAAAAGTGTTTTCGCTGATAATTTCAAGAACTCTGAATTCTTTAATCACAACCGATGATCTAATAGAAAATCTTAAACATATAGTTATTAGACAACTAAAAAACACAATAACAAAAATATACAAAACGGAAAAGAACTCATTTCCAACAGCGCAAAATCTAATCTTTCACTCTTCAAAATAAATAATTGAAAAGCATTTCTTCTCACCCATAAGCAATGACTTGCGCCTCAAATAGCATTACATTGAGCAATAAGATGAAAATGATTTATTGACATGATGCAACGTTTAAAACAACGCATGCTAAAATACTTCTAAAACAACAAAAATGCTAAAAATAAGAGCGAAAATGGCAGTTTGTGGCAGAAATAATAAATACGGTATAAAATAAAGTACATTTTAAGCAACTGATTTTTATGCCACAAGGTACAAACAAAAAACATAAAAGTTTACAATTTTAATAAGTCATTGATGCCAAATTCAAATGTTGAAGCCGAAAGGTGTTTTTAAATAAGAAATTACACAAATAACTTTTATTTGCAGATAAACAAGACGCTGGTACAAAAAAGGAGGGTTTAATTAAGAAACTTAGTAGAATTTTATTTTCGATTTCAACTCATACTTTTTGAATTATTTAGGTAAAACATTTGTGCTCTTAGTAAATATGATGCGTACCGATATTATACTTGAATACTCCTAAACAACATTTTAGAGCTTTAATTACATGAACTTAGGTTTTTTTTTTGCACACCAGAACAAAAAAGCTTCCAAAATATTTTTTATTACATGCCAAAAAAAAACACTTCAAAAAATGTTTGAACTCAAGGATGTTAAGTAGTATTTTATAACTTTAGGATTCATAAAAAGCTGTAATTATTTAGAAGTATAATTTGTAAAAATGATGTTGAACATCATAAAAAAACAAAGGCATCTTTCATTTTAACTCATTAAATTATCTAATTCAACTTTGTAAATTCATTTCATCTAAATTGAACCATTGATTTCAACGTTTGAGCATTTAATTTACTGGTTTGCGTTATAAATTTGCTCTTTTTTCCCCACGTGATATAATATATTGCTTTTCAATAGCACAAGTATTCTGAAAAAAAAAGACCTGATCCTTACTGAATAATAAACTAAAAAAGATAATT
This sequence comes from Uloborus diversus, assembly GCF_026930045.1. Classification (NCBI taxonomy): domain Eukaryota; kingdom Metazoa; phylum Arthropoda; class Arachnida; order Araneae; family Uloboridae; genus Uloborus; species Uloborus diversus. Next base: position 133,962,656 of record NC_072740.1, read on the forward strand.
TTGAAGGAAATAAAAAAAAACGAAAATTTCATTATCAATAAATTAGGTTTATTGCAAGTTTGTTTCAATAAGATAAACATTGCGCTGAACCGAAAAGTAAATGTTGTTGAAACATTCATTTAAGTACAACAATTTATTTGCTAGTTACATGGAAACCCAAACTTACTTTATTTTGATTCATAGAGCTGAGTTGAAAAATTTTCGTTAAGTATGTTGAAAGAAGGTCCACCAAAGGAAATAAGGTAACCAAAAGTTTCAATTACAAACTTTTCCTTCAAGGATACTGATCTGTTTTGAATTATTTTAGGGACAATGGAATCGGGATTGAATACACTGATACTAAACTATACATAATGAAATAGTATCTAAAAAATGAAACATAAATTATTCAATGTTTACAAAAAGTCTGCTCATCTTTCGAATGAAAATGGATTTCTGAAGATTTTCCTTGTGGCACTAAGAACTTGGCGTTTGTTCATTGGTCCTCACAGCTTGATATCTTCCAGCGTAACAATGAAATGCAGTAGAAGTATTCTTCAGAACAGTATACATTATACAGAGCCTTTAATTTAATTCTTCAATCACAGTCTCGTTGTATAAACTGGCAGTGTTTGGTGGGCTAGCCAGGCTGCTGCCTGCAGTAGCCTTTCGGCTGTGTATGTGCCTCTGATTTCCTGAATGAAGCAAAATGTCAAATATGCAACATGTTAGTCATGGAACACAATCACCTACAGAGGTATGAACACAGCTCTTTGGAAATATCCAGTTTTCATTTTATGGCCCACTGAATGCACATTTCACAAGAGCTGCAAAACAAAATTGTGATTTTAAAAAGTATATAAGTTATAACATAATAAAATTAAATGAAATTCGTTTTCCTTTTAAATTATAGTTTTAGAAATTATAGTTTTAAATTCTCCTCCAGTGATGATATTTTTTTTATTTGCTTACAATAAACTAGCGGGCTTATTTCTGTGATGTTTTAGTTGCTGCAGAAGCAGAGTACTATGCTAAAGGTTCAGTTTGTTTCAAAAGTTGTACCAGGTTGAACAGTTTGGGAGAGATGTCAAGATAATAAGAATGATCTTGTTATTTTGACATCTCTCTCAAATTGATGAGGGGATGATTAGGAGAGATGTCAAGTGAACACAAATTATGCAGTGCCGTTTGGACTTTGGAGTGTACATTATACAATTTAAAAAAAATGTACTGTTTGGGAGAGATGTCAAAAATAAAGGATCAAGAAAGATCTTGACATCTTCAGTAAGTTACCGCCCTATAGCCAGGGCTAAGGCAGAAATACATGAAATACACCGCCAGCTCAGTCAATTCCAGCCGAGGACTGCAGTTTCGTGCTTATTAGCACTCATCAGTCCGGCATAGGACTAACTGAGCTGGAGGCGGAAAACCTCTTAAGGAAGCCAAGAGTGCCAAAACGAGCTGGTAGCTAACATAGAATTAGCAATGACCAGACGAGTGACCGAAGCAATGGATCGGTTCAACTCGAATATTGCAGGCAAGGCAGGTATATTCAATGTTCCCCAATTGAATCCCCAGTCCTCGGCTGGAATTGACTGAGCTGGCGGTGTATTTCATGTATTTCTGCCTTAGCCCTAGCTATAGGGGCGGTAACTTACTGAATATACCTGCCTTGCCTGCAATATTCGAGTTGAACCGATCCATTGCTTCGGTCACTCGTCTGGTCATTGCTAATTCTATGTTAGCTACCAGTTTGTTTGGCACTCTTGGCTTCCTTAAGAGGTTTTCCGCCTCCAGCTCAGTTAGTCCTATGCCGGGCTGATGAGTGCTAATAAGCACGAAACTGCAGTCCTCGGCTGGAATTGACTGAGCTGGCGGTGTATTTCATGTATCTTGACATCTGTCTGAAATTGATGATTAATGATTGGGAGAGATGTATAGATATGTAAAGCTGATAAAAATTGCAGACAAATTATCAGTAAAGGCTTATAAAGGTTAACTAAAAGGGCTTATATTGTTTATAATAATTGCATGAATCAAGAAAGACATATTGCTTTTAGCACTTTATATAAGAACTCATCAAAGTAAAAATTAAAAATGAAGAAGATACTAAATACTTTGTTTAGTTTCGGAGCAGCTCGTGTTTCCGATTTCTTATTATTTATATATAACAAACTCACCTTCTATCATGGAGGAGCCACTTCTAACTGCAATCCCGTACTATTATCAGGAACACATTTTGCACAATATCCTCCACACTTGCCTTGAATAACTTGTCCTCCCTAAAAATAAATCATAATTTTCTATAATGGTTTCTCTGTGGAACGATAGAGTGGCACGAAGTAATTCGAGCCGAAAATGTCTTACGCTACAACATAGCGTCCGACCTGGTATACATCCGACGCATATCTGCCAATTACTCATGTCTTTAATTTACTGGCTCTTAAATGGTAATTTCGGTATCGTTGTTGTTTTTATGATCGCATGAAAGTTTTCCTTAAAAGAAAAACAGCTTTTTTTTCATTCTTCTTTGATCCTAATCTGCCAATCAGTGGTAACTGTTAATGTTTCTTTTCTCTGCGGCTGATTTTGCATTCACTTAAGTACAGTAGACCCTCGATTTACGCGGGTTTATTTTACGTGGTTTCGATTATACGCGGTTTAAGGTTTGAGACTTTTATTTTATTTTATGCGGATGAGTTTCGGTTAACGCGGATGCGATAATGCAAACAGATAACATTTTCCCGTCTTTCAAAATCCTGCATTTTGGCGTGTTAATAATAGAGCTTGGGCCACTGGAGACATTTTATGCGATTGGTTCCAGAGCTTTTTCCAGAAGTAAAGTTATTAAACTCACACAGTTCAGAGCTCACTGGAAGAAGAGCTTTTAGGAGTGATAAAGGAGGCCAAAACCAACGAGGATACCGACATCGATGACGCACAACCAAAAACGTTCACATTAAAAATTTTGAGTCATTCCTAGGCAATAGAAATGATCTTTCCGATTTGTTAGTGATTTGTTTGTGTCGCAAGTGATCATGGATGCGTTAATGCTCTGCAAAGAATTACAGAGAAAAATTCTTAATGACTGCCAAAAGACTATCATAGCCAGCTCCTCTGTATAAACAGAACACAAAATTAATTTGTGTTTTCTTTATACATGTTGTGCATAAAAATCGATATAAGTACACATTAAACTTATTATACAATTAGTCATCACTAGAATGAAGTCTTTTTTTTTAATCTACGGAACCTAACCCCTATTTTAACACTACTATTAGGTCTCAATTTATCGGTTTCGATTTACGTGGCATTTCCGTAGAACGTAACCCCCGCGTAAAACGAGGGTCTACTGTATTAAACATTTGCTATCTATAATTGAAAATAATTCTCGCTAGTCACTAAAACTGCAACTGTTCCAACCATTAAGAATTAGTAAAACATTTATTTATGGTAATGTAACGGTACACATTTTACGTTAGTACTTTAATGTAGAAAATCCTCCACTAAGATGAAAAATACTTACTTCTAACCATCGAATCCTGCTAGATGGATACTGTCCATCAGCTATCCACTTAGTCTGAGGGTCAACCATGAATCCTGTTCCAAGAAGGCTGAGAGAAAAGCGACCCTGAGGGCAAGATGCTATGCTATAGCAATCTCCAGACTGAGCAAAAGGAACTGGTTCACCCACATGTGTTTGAGAAAATGTCATATCATGAGCTGAAAATAGTTAAAAAGTATTATTTGCAAAGATTCTACAAGAAGCGTAAAATTCAACAAAAGTTTTAAACACACACACACACACACAATAGACACCATGGAATCATCTCGTTTTTCCTACATTTCCTCAGGGAGGTTAATTTCTGAGGACACTTACTTTTTGTCTCCTCCTTAATTTTACAACCACTACCTTTTCGTGTCTCTTTCTTTCATTTGTTTTAATAAGTATTCACAAAAATATTTAAAGGTTATCTGTATGACTAACGTTTTTCAAAAGAGAAACTTTTATTTATTTGTTTCTATATAATAGACTCCCGATAGCTCGAAGCCTTATAACTCGAATATTCCTTTATCTCGAAGTTTTTATTCGGTCCCAAAATAATTTAGTGTTTTCAACACAAAGTTGTTTCTATAAGTCGAAAATTTTACGTTTCCATTTCATGCAAAAAATGCAGTCAAAGTAAGAAAAAAAAATGTTTTTTTCCCTTTTAAACACTTTGCTTTGCTTATCAGTTTGTGTGAGGAGGATAATTTATTTACAGTAGTGCTCCTAAATGCACCATTGTTTTCGAGTAACGTAAGACGTTATCCGATTGAGCTACTTTTTGACGTGGTGACGACCCCGAAGTTTTATTGCTGTCTAATCGTTGAGAGACTTTTAACATTTCGGCAAAAATGAAAAAAAAAATACCTTTATTTCCTGAATGATTTAAATAATCTGCTTTTAGGTCAAAGGCACTTTTAAAAGCAATATGATCTGAAGTCAAGAGAAAAGAAATTGAGCTGGAGGCATACAAACTTCATAACGTTTTAAGAATCAATAAAAATTTTAAGCAGTCAAAAATAGCTTCCTTTTTCGGAGTATCATAAAAAGATTTATTATCTGTAAAGATATTTTTGGGTAGTACTAATTATTAGTTTTATTCAAACTATAACTGTTATAGTTTATTCATTATGCACTATTCCTGAAAAAGAAAATCAAAGTATTTTTTCAAGGCTTGAAAAAGAACTTCTGATAACTCAAACTACCGATTACTCGAAGGTAATCATTAGTTCGAGTACCAGAGGCAGGTAATCGGTAATCTGTCTCTTGGGACTTCCAGTTATCGAGAGTTGATTGTATTTGAAATCCACCTCCATTGTGTTCTTAACACAAACCAATCAGTTTAATAATTCATTTACGAAAGCTTTCTTTGCACGCTCCTAGATCCGATATTTTATACGCCACACACGATACTTGAAATTTATTAAAGAGCTGCTACTTGTTTGAGACTGCAAAAAGTGTACTACTGCGGCTGCCATACTTGACTATTTTGTCTATTTGACGAGCAATCTACCATAGGGTTAATGGACAAGTACATGCAGCCCTTTGAGTTATGTCAAGCCAAATAGTGTTGCACTTAGGCTTTGATTATAACTTATCAAGTTGATTAGGGTAGACCAGGGGAATACCGCCACCTTAAAGAATTTCAATTTTTATCACCATAAGAAAAATCGTATTTATGAGCTAGATCAATATTTTGGATTATCGTACGGCATCTTAAAAATGTATACAAAATTTGTTATTAATAAATCTACAAAAGAAATAGTCATAAAACATCAATTTGTCAACCTCTGCACTGTGTCGGTATTACTCAGGGACCTGGAGTAATCTACTAGCCAACATGACTGAAAGACTAAGAAGGAAAATTTATTGAAAATTCTATGTGCAATTAGGAGTACAATATAGGAATTGAAAAGCAAAAGAAATGATATTTTTAGTTTATACGAGTGAAAAAATTATTTTGAACTCATTTGCTTTTCTTAAAATTTACAAAAATCACAAATGTAGTTTACAGCTGTTTCAGCATCGCTAGACTCTGAATGCACCCACTTGGCACAGCAAGGGCATCTGTATTACAGTTCGTACATTCCATATTTATTGCATATAGCACAAAATTTGGATCGCTTGGATCAAAAAGGTCATTTTCGTCGTCGTCACGAAACTTTTTGACGTCGATGTCCTCCTCATCTGAAGAGTTTTCCAAACTAAAAAGTCGCTTGCACCTTTTCTTAACAGATTTATTTATTTTCTTTTGCCTTGTTGTCACTGCTTTCTCTTTCTTTGCATTCAGTTTTGATGTACATTCACAAAACCTTTGCCGCAGATTTTCTGTCGGCTTGTTTCTTTTTCAATGTCTTTTCCTTTCTTTTAGCTACTGTTTCTTCCAAAACTGCCTTCATTGGGGTTCCAGTTGGAATTGATGAGTGGCTTTTACTTTCATAACTTTCTTCTACCCTTTCTGCTGCCAAGTTTGGGAATGGTGAAAACTTTTCTAGTGATTGAAGAAACGTTTTTTGAGGCACTTCTTGAAGGGGCTTTGATGAACAAGGTGCTACATCCAGTAACTCACCTTCAGACGTATTGCTCGCATTTACAATATTATTTTCCTCACCAGTTTCTTCTGTTAAAACTATTTTCTGTTAACTAACTCTTTATACTAAACACAGTTTATAAGAGCGCACTTTCGTTCCTTTAAAAAATTGCTTTTGACCTATACAGTGGAAATATTCTTCCGCGGGTAATGCCGCCACCATGGCCGCATCATCCCCGCAGAGGTGGCGTCATAACCCCGATCCGACAAGATGGAAGAAATGTAGATTAAAGATACCAAAACAAACGGAAGTAATCAATATTGTTTATTAAAATGCTAAAATATCTAGTTAAAAGTTGTTCATAGCAAATGCTGCCACTGTGGCATCTGAGGTACATACCTCAGCTTATGTGAAGTGGAAATATAAGATCAAACTTCTTCAAAACAACGTTCGACACTATAAGAAAAAAACAACGCGCGCAATGGCTGCTATCGACTTGGGGCATTGGTTGTACCATCGTTTGCTACAGGTCAGGAGCTGTCAGGCCGGCTATCCGGTTTCTATGACTCGAATATCAGGGGTGGCGGCATTTCCCCAAGTGGCAGTAATCCTCCGGTCTACCCTAAATTGAAATAGGTGACATAAACAAATGGATTTATACTTACTTATGATTTTCAAGGATGTTATGTTAATAGCTATCCTTTGATAAGTTGTGAGACCAGCTCCAATACTTTCATCAGAAGTGCATTCGCAGGAATCATATCTAGCACCACGGTATGGACATGAATTGGGATTTTTTAACCTATAAATATAAATGTATAAAATGTATAAGAATCACTTCTTTGAGTTGGTGTATAATCATTAAGTTTTTAGCTGAAATTAGATTGATGTGGATAACAAACAAGTTTTTCAACAGTCAGAGGCATAGAAACGACCTGTACTTCGCTATCGTGTAAAAATACATGTTTCTTATAGCTTGTTTCGTCTGCTGTAGTTATGCTAATACTATTTAAAAAGCACGTTGCAGTAAGAAACAACAATGATTGTTTTTTCGTTCCTAGATGTTAAAAGTGTAAATGTTTTCTTTCTATAAAGCTGATGCATTCTATGTCTTGCTACCGGAAAGAACTAACAGACAGAAAAGAAGCTGATTTAATGTACTTTGTAGATTATAAGAGTGTTTTGCAGTTAACTATCATTAAATATTTTCATAAGTGTTGATAAATTTGTAGCGGCACAAGGAAAAACAAAATTAAAAACTTTTTAAATCTTGAGTTACTCAGAACTTTTGAAGAGCAAAATTTGTTGACAGGTGTTGATAGACAAAGACATGGCCACCGCATTTACACGCTAACCAATCAGAAATTTTAATACCTGGTCTATGGAAATGTAAAAGTTGTTTATTTGCCAACCTGATCGAAAACATAAAACGGAAAAAAGTATGTTTTGACAAGGGTTTTATTTTGACATTTAAAAACGAGGTAGTCAGCGGATCAGTCAGTAATTTTTTAGTTTTCCATAATTTTCTGCAGTAGGATTTACAAGAACTACTTGGTTTTGAACGTGCAAGCATTTCTTGTTTGATCGTCCTCTATTTCAGTAAAGGTAGAAACGCCGTTCAGGCCGGTAGTGTTCATGTCCAGCTTGGTTTTTGTTCTGTAGGAATTTACACCGATGGTTCATTAAAGTGTTATATTTGTTCAAAGATTGACTTCCTATGGATAGTAAAAGTCTGAGTAACATTTCTTCGTCTGTCCTATTGGATCAAAAAGGTCGTCCACACTTTAAGGGGGCCGTTAAGCAATGTTTTTGTTTTCTTTTTCAATCAAATAAATTTAACTTTTAACCATTAATGTAGTTACTCTCGTTATTAAAAACCCTTTGACATATAGAATACAAAATTTTAATTCCGGACCAGTCTATTAATTTTGGACCAAAATACTTAGAGCGATTGGATAACATCCAAATTTACGTTTTCTGTCGCATAGAAAGTCGTAGTGATCGAAATAAAAGGAAACCAGATGGTATAACTTTGGGCGAGTATATCTCAGTTAAGGCCCGTAATCCCAGTGATTACCAACAGAAAAGAAGTCAGTTTGAAACAAAATTATACAGAACCGTTCTTTTCAAGACGAAACTTAGCGAAAATTGATGAACTGCGGCGGGAACCTCATCAAGCAATTTAGCTCAATATTGCACCACCCTATGTGACAAAAAAACTAGAAAATTCGGACGATATCTAAAATGTCGCTTCCAGATATTGTGCTCCAATTTATTTTTATCGACCCAAGGTTGAAGTTTTTCACTATACATGGCAAAAGTCTCTTGATTGCGAATATATTACATCTTTGATTAAAAATCAATTTATGTGGAAGAAAAAGAAAACTTCATGACTTTTCAGTCCCGCTAATTCATTTACGTTTTGCTCTCATTGAACTGTCATGATGCTCAACGTTTAGATTAAAAGAATTTGTTTAAAAAAATAACTCATTAAATTTCTTAGAGCTAAATTTTAACTAGAAAAAAAATCTCAATTACAAATGTCATATTAATATTCTGAAACGAAATGAAAGAAAACTAACAGTGAAATGAGCTGAAACGGGCAGAAACTTTGCCATTGAAAATGAAGAACACATAAAGCTTAAAATGAGAATAAAGAGTAAATCAATACAGACCTCTTGCTGTATACTTCTGAGTAATTATCCTGTTCCCCTCTAATAAGTGTTATATATTCTTGTGGTTTGCTTGTGTTCATTCGTGAGCAATAGATTTTGACGTATCTTCCTCTAACAAATATCTCTTGCTCTCCATCTCTGGTGATATTAGCCCTCTCTCGGAAGTCTAAGCAACTAATAGCTTGACCTGAATAAGTTAATGTTTAAAAGCAGAATTAGGTATGAAATTAGAATTTGAAAACTAAATTATAATACTCTAAAATGTAAAAATATATGGGATAAAAGGAAAAACGGGGTAAATGGATACAAACTCGATTGCTACTACGCTTGTGCTAATTTATGAAATTAAAACTGTTGGTGAGTAAAGACTAGGAGACAAATAGAAGACATTGAAAATTCCGCAGGTTTTTCAAACAATTGTGTAGGCGTCATCATTGTTTAAAGATGACACTGAGAAAAGGTGTTTTTTAAAGTTCAGTGATCTTTACATTTTTCTCTCCAAATGCGAACGCTCTGGTTTCAACTAGTTTTACTTGTCACGTATAAGGTTACGAAAAGCATTTATTTATGAGTTTCTTATTCCGAACTGTTTTTGATGTACAATTGAGGTGTTGCCATAGTTTCAGAGCTCCATATTTTTCCTATATCTGGGATTAAAAGAAATACAGTTTCATTCGCTAACAAACAGTCAGGAAGTCAAATTTCTCATACATAGTTTCGTCGGATACATTGCACAAATTAGTATTCCTCAATTCATTCTAGAGAAAGGAAAAGATCTGAAGTTGAAACAGTGAAACTCTTGTTCCCTTGCTTCAGTTGCTGACCCTACTTTAAGCAATTGAAAACGGGACATACGTGTCCCCCAAATTACAAATTTATTTTAAAAAACAATCGAATGCAAATATTTTTATGAATTAATTCATTTCATGTTATTGAAGCACAAAAATCTTAGTATTAAGAAAGAAAAAGAGAGCTTAAAAAATATACAATTTTACCAAAACAAGACACAAGTGCTAGGCTATTTTCTCGCCTATACTTTCCATTAAAATATTTATCGTTACGTGTAAACATTTGCAAGGTACCCTCCTGGTAGAAACCGCGTAACGAGTTCTTCGTAACCCTAAGCATGTGGTCAATGTTTCCTCTCGATAGTCTATCTAGATTTCGAAACAAGATAAAGGAAGTCGGAGAAGGTAAGAATGGTGTAGCATGTTTTGGGACGAAAATGCAGAATGTTGCAGTGCTAAGCGCAAAAGTCGTATCTACACTTTTTATCAATATTGAGTTACGGTCACCAGGTGGTTATATGCCACTTACTTCACATACATAAAATGTTTTATGGTCATATGTCGATGGGAAATATTTAAAAAAAATAAAAAGTTGTATCTGAATCAAATACGTGGAGGCGCAAAATTTTAAACGGCAATTTCTTATTTAGAACTCCGCTGCAGACTTTTGCGTTTAGTACGGCAGAATGGATTTCAATTCTCGGCATTCACAGCTTGTCATTGGATCATCTTACCACCCATCTTTTGCCCCTGATCTTTCTCCATCTGACTTCCATATTTTTCGTGCGTTTAAGTCAACCCAACCAAGATGTTACATCTGAGATAATGAAGAGTACAGAATGCGGTGAAGAACTTTTTAAATAACTGGTTACTAGTTTTACAAGGATATTTTCTATAATTTAATGGATTTTACAGTATGACAAATGCGTCAATGCTGCTCGCCATAGTGAGGAAAAATAGTCAACAGTTTGCATTGTTAAGTGTTATTTCTTTAACATTATACATTAAAAAAATAAAAATAAACGTCTGCTCACAGTAAAAATTTCTTGCGAAAATGTTTACTTTTGGAACGTTCCTTATGTATAAGGAATTATTTTATATATTTCATCATAGTTGTACCTTACAGTGATAAAAGTAGACATACTAATAAGGTGCCAGTCATATTCCTTTTACAGTAAATTACTCGCATTTGGATTTTTTTTTCATAAACAACGCATTAATTTCATACAACTGAAATAAAAATTCAAAAACCCTATGAAATCCTGAAAAAAAAAATGTTTCTATTTAACTGATTGCTCACATGCAGACGCATAACATCTATCTTCTTTCTTTTTCACATAAAAGTGGAATTAAGGTAATTCCTCTTTTTTAAGACTATCGTTCATGCATTACTTATTGATTTTTGGTTTTGTTCACAGTAATTTGATAATTTAATGCATGTAGTTTTTCATTTGGCATGCGTGTTCCGCACAAACACCACAAGTAAGAGATCAAAGCATATTTCTATCATTAAGTTCACAAGAGCGTGAGTAAATAAATGTTTTTAAAGTGTTGTAACTTGAAGGAGCAATTTGTAAAGATTTCAAGCACATTGTTTTATATTAATTTAAGAGAAACAGGCGTGTATTTTTAAATATGTTCCGGTTGCTATAGTGTTCATAAAAATATTTCATAAAAATCAAAGAAATGTGAAACAAATAAATCAATTGGAAATCTTTCATTTTTTAAAAAAGAAGTTGCTATTCGGTCATTCCACGCCAAATCAACGAACTTCTGAAAGGGACCCATCGTCGATTTCCACAAAATTTACAGAAATGAGTCTACCCACGTGATGATCGACAAAAATAGCTTTTAGATTTTTTTGACTATTAGTTTTTTGTGTGAGACTGCCCGAAGTACTCGAAAAGTAACATTTTGTTAGTTACAAAAATTCCTTTTTCTCAGCTCATATAGGAGCTGGAGTGTCGTACTAGGTGTCATTTTAAAATTCCTTTAAAAGGCTTTCACATGATATGTCACTTCGCAAGGTCACGTGACATTAATTATGAAATTTTTCGATTCCGCAGAATAATGAAATTTTCCCAATGTGCGGTTACTAATTGAAAAGGAATAATTAATTTTCAGTACGATTGCTGTCCCATTCTGAAATTTTATCGCATGTAGACCACATTTGTAAGCAAAAAAAAAAAAAAAAAATTCAGATTAAAAAAAAAATCTTACCTTTTAATATATTTAAGGTCAAATAATGTTTTGTATAAACTTGAAATATTAATATCACGTGACCTTGCAAAGTGACATATTATGTGAAAGCCTATTGAAATAACTTTAAAATGATACCTAGTACGGCACTCTGGCTCCTATACGAGCTGAGAAAAAGGAATTTTTGTAACTACCAAAATGTCACTCTTTGCCACTTTTCGAGTACTTTGGGAGATCTCACAGGAAAAAACTAATGGTTAAAAAAATATAAAAATAATATTTTTTTCTATCAAGTGGGTAGACTCATTTCTGTAAATTTTGTAGACATCGACAATGGGTCAATTTCAAAGGTTCGTTGATTGGCCTGGAATGACCCTATAACGAAGTTGCAAGTTTTTACAACATTTTGAACGGAAAATCAATTTTTTAATTTCATGAAAAATCTTACATGGCCTTTTGAAGCAACGCCGTCTTTTTTGTGGTTTCAAGTGCAATTCACACTGAGAATGCGGTAAGCGTCTTTTTTGTTCACTACTGCAATAGATTCTTCTTCTCTGCCGCCCAGGACCGCATTCAGAAGAACACTAAAATAATATTTGGAAAAGGTTTATTCATCTGACCAGGAAACCATCCGATAGTGTAAAAATGAAAAATAAATAAATAAAATAAATAAATTAGTAGTGTTTGAAAGAGCATACTAAAGCACATTTCTGGATGCAGAAATTGTATTCCCTCGTTTCCTTACTGATATAAATGCGAAAGTGAATTTGTTACTTTTTCACGCCTTAACGACTCAACCGGTCATCATGAAATTTTGTATACACGTTGTTAGGGGTGCCAGGGGGAAGGGTACTTTTCGTTTAGAAAAAAATATTAGGTTATTTCTTTTCCAATTTTAAAGAAAATCATAAATTTGAGAGTATCATAATATTTGTTCGATTTTTGCAGCACGTCAAAGCCCTTAAAAAGCTGCTCAAGGTGAACACTACTCAAAGTACGAAGGATTGATAATTCCGATTGAACATCCGTCAACGTTGCTGTAAGTTTTTCAAGTTGCTGTTTGTGTCTAGTGCTGTGAATCTTACAGAACACTGCTGTGCATGGAGCGAAAAAAAGAAAAAAAAATAATTAGCCGCACTGCACTGTTAAAAATTCAGGAAGATTTTCTGGTAATTGTTACTGTAAAATTGCATCGCCGACGCATCGCTGATTTTCACGGTAATTTATACCGGAGAAATAAGCGATCCCAGCGCCAACTGGTTGCTGTAGCCTACCGAGGAAACCGTAAAATTTTACAGTAACATTTGATTTTTACGGTAATAGTTACTGGCAACATGGATGCCAGTAACAATTACCGTAAATTTTCCGGAAAATTTGTAACAGTGTGGCGTTTTGTCTCCGTTACGTATGGTAATATCGGTTTTATTGATACAGATTAACATGAAAACATTTCTAGCCCAATGATGGAAAAGTTCATTCGGAGCGTGGGTCGGAGCAGAACTCATCTCTTCAAGTGCAGCCAGTGCCAAGATCACTCTCCACTGAGGCTTCTAGATCGAAGGTGACGCCATCAGTATTTTCTCACGTGCGTGTTGCCGTTGTTGTTTGGCTTTGCGCTGATTAATTAGAACGTTTTCTATTGGTTAAATGGCTCACGTGATAAAAAATTTCCAATTTCACAGCACGAAGTGCTTCCAGATAATACAGCTGCGGTGATTCGGGAAAATTCGGCAAAATTGATGTCAAAGTCTCAGAATATTTTACAGTGCATAGGGGAGAGTGCAGTACCTTGGGACACTGCTAATTTCTAAGAATCTATTTTTAGCAGCCATGTTTTTTGTAATTTCTAATAGTAACCTTCACCAATAAATAGTGCCATAGTAACAATCAGCATCAAAAGAATTCAATTGATGATTTTGTGAGAGAAAGAAAATTTTATGACTCCAAAGTAAATATTTCCTTCATTTTTATTTCATTTTCTGTCTTTGTATATATAATAATAAAAACTGAATTTTATTTTGTTGTAAAAGAGAAGTAGTTCAAATATTTTGTCTATGAGAAAATAATGATAGTACATCTAGAGTGACCACCATTTTGGTTTTTCCTAAACCACGTGGTGTTTGTACCTCGGGACAGCCAAACATATTGTACTTTAGGACGCATCCCAAGGTGCAACTTATGCATGGTTCTTAATTATTAAGATATGTTTAAAACGTGGAAAAATGTTCAAATCTGATGTAGTCTTTTAAACACATAGTTATAATGTTAGATAATGATTCATTATTTAATGCATTACCTTGAAAATTTTTTTTTTTTGGTGCAAAATTGGTTCAAGTATATGGCTGTTTCCTGAATCATGGAGAGCTTCCCGTGGTACAACTGGATGTGTCCCAAGGTACAATAGGATGTTGTACCTTGGGACAGTTTGGAACTCTTACTTTAAACGGCTGGCAATATTATATTTTCAAACTGTATATATATATATATATATATATATATATATATATATATATATATATATATATATATATATATATATATATATATAGCAGAGAAATATATTGGGGTATTTTTATGTGACTTTTAGATTTAACATTTGGTTTAAATAATTGACGTTAAAAACTAAACTATGAAAAGTGTTCCAAGGTACAACACTCTCCCCTATTATGTAACCATTGCAATGAAGCTTAAAAATAAGTTATTTTAGGTTCATCCACATTTCTTGTAATTACCTAAATCACAGATTTACAAAGAAAGAAACCTTTTTCAAAAATGAATTTCAAGCGCCCTGATAATTTTAAAATTAATGTAGGAAAAAAAAACACAATACTTACCTGTGACCAGGGTCCGGGTTTCCAAATATTACGCGAGCATTCTCCAAGATTGCAATTTTTTGAAGTTGATGGCTTTTCATTATCTTTACACCACACATTATTTCCTTTTGAAGGTAGTAAAGGCTCTGGATCAACCCACTGGTATGCATTCACTCTGTGGCAAGTGACAATTCGGGTTTGAACACCTTTTCCACATGACGTAGAGCACTGCGTAGAGAAATTATGCATTACAACAGCAATCGATGTTCATAGGAACAAATAAATTTAAAAAATCGTTCCACCATTTTTTTTTGCTGTATGCAATGTAATATTGTTTACACTCATTTTAGTGTTGTTTAATACCTAGGTTGTACCTTTGAGAAATTACGTGAAGATTCAGAGCAAAGCAATGGTAAGCGGTACTATTTTTTTCAGTTCTTAATTTTTTTTCTTCTGTCTCGGCGGTAATCAAATGCTTTTTCAAATAAAAAAAAAATGTGTGTGCTAAAATGTTTTTATAATGTTTATGTGTGACTAAATAATGCCTTCCCAGGCCAACTGTTGTGTGAAAACCAGAGGCAGTGCTTATTTTTTAAGAAAATAAGTTTGGGGGTTCTATTCTTCAAAACTTATTTATATAAATAGCCTTGAATTTCGTCTGATATCTAGAAATTTATATAAAAGTTTTTTCAAAAAAGAAAATAATAAAAGCATCCAGCACATGCACGAATGTGGAAATAATTTGAATTTTGACATTTTAAATTTAAATTCTGTTTTTCGCCATCACGAATTGCAATAGAACCCTACACGTTGTGTTTCTTGTTACTAAAAATGTCTCCTACTGCAATCATAATTGCAAAAAACATAGTTTGAATTCAAGTCGTCAAAATTCAAACTGCTGATAGGGGCTGGATGTTGTGTGCTGGATGCTGTTTCTTTCTGAAATGAATTGCGTCAAGTCGAGGAATTGGTAGTATTACAATCTTTACCTCAGACCACTGGCTTGTCATCCACGTCACAGGACACTGGTACTGATGGCATTTTCTTCTTATTTTAGGTTTCTTTTGATGACTACATTGACTATCAGGGACTGTATCATTCTTCCCACTAACGCAAAAAACGTCTCTGTATTGGAAGCCTTTTCCACAAGTTGCTGAGCACTAAAATATAAATGCAATTTAAATTGTAACTTCTAAAAATTTTACAACATTAAAATAAGCAAGCAATGTGTTTGAATGAGTAATAGATAACTAGTCAGAAAAAGTAGAATAGAGGACCGAAGTTTCCGTTTTTGGAATTTATGTTTTTGTTGTGCGTGGTTGAATATAAAAGCAATGGATGTAATCTTCATTTCCAAAAACGCTTGCGTGTACCGTGATTGAAAATTATAACTATTTATTTTACCTCCACTTTTCTTTTACGTAGTGAAAAAGCACAGAAAAAAATTACTTTACGCCTGAAAAACTAAATTTGGCGTAAATGAACCTGCAGAAATGTTCGGTAAGGATTCGCTTTACCCGGGTTTCCCCGATACGAAAATTGAGGGTAGCTACCACTAAGTCAATATTAACACATTGACTGCGTCATCGATAGCCTATATATGGACTCCCTGCGCTAAGCTAATTATTTGAAACAATTTGGAGGAAAAAAGTTCTATTGAACTTTTTCATGAATAATGCAGCATACAATGAAGGTGTACAAGAGCAGGCTCAGGGTTGGTGAAATTAGTCTCTTCGTTGTCGATCTCCCTGTCGCTCAAGTTGCAACTGTCCCTCTCACCATCGTAAACTAGTTCATCATCCGATAAAGTAACATATTTCACAGCATCTTCGAGCGACATATACTTACGTTTGCTCATTTTACGTTTTTGTTTACTCACAGAATACAGCACAAAAAACTCACGCGCTATCTCGTTTGATCGCGCGCACGTCTGCTTGCATCAGAAAATGTTTTCACAGCAAACGCAGTAGTGGCGCCATACTGTGTTCTCTTTTTGAACCTTGTCTAAATTCTCGTCTATGCGCGGCAGAACAGCTAGGAAAACCAATGGAACCCGCTGAAAAAATATAGCAACGTGTTGGCTGGAAGACGAGTTATCTCGTCCCTAGCGCATACAGTATAATTCTGGAGGAGTTATCTCGTCCCTAGCAGTTAATGTGTTAAGCGAGGCAATCCAGTTCGTCACTACTTCAGACAACTGTTAGAAATCGTTCCCTATACCCATTTTGAAAGTTTCGTATGGTGAAGGGAGCGGAAGAACTGATGTTATGTTTTTAAGGAATCTTATAAAATTCTCTTCTCGCCTCTCCACACAAGAGACTTCTCATAGCAGATTTTCCTTTAATCTCGCTCGTTCACAATATCAGATTTAGAAGTACCTTGGGGCAGTAAGCTCATTTCAGAAGGAAACAAAGAGTATGCCTATCTGTGACGAAAGACGAAAACAAAGTAAGCAGTACGCTCAATCGTGAAGAAAACAAGGTAATAAGTATACTGTTACCTTATTTGCGTGTAAAGCTGCAACCCTAAAGGGTTTCTTTCGAAAAAATAGGATATAGTGGAATGAAGGGAAGTAAAATTACTGTCTGAAACAAATGTATATTTAAGAAAAGCTTTTTTCTTCTCTATAGTCAAATAGAATGTATCATCACATCATGGAAGTTTTAAAATATAGCAATATATTTCAGAAACTTATCACAATTTTCCTAGTATCCTACAACATTATGTTCTAACAGAAAATGAACATCATAATCAAAAGCAAATATTTCATTAAACAATTATTACTTACTTTAGACCATTTTCTTTTCTTCCAATGAACATTGCAACTTGAAGATTTGCAAACTTTAGTTTCAGGGGAGCGTTTCGGCAGTGACGCACACTCTTCACTAGGAACCTCTTGATGGCCACGACGACAGTGAACTATGCGTATTCGAATGCCTTGACCGCATGTAGCAGAGCACTAGATCAAAAAATCCAATTTCAGTCTTCCCTTAAAATGTGCAGTTTTAAAAGTATGATAAAAAATATTTTTTTTTTTTAAAACTTGAGCAAGCTCATCATACAACATTTTCATGTCGATATTCAGGGCGATTCCCGTACCGGTAGAATTTCTTCCTTGTCGTTTTCGACCAATTACATGGATGAAATCGCATTCGATATTCACCAATATAATTCTCATTTCCCCATTGCTTGAATTATGTTAAAGTATTAATCCGTTGAAACCACAGAATAAATGTACTATTTTATATTACTATTGATTTTTGACATAAGGTATTTAAAGTTTAACACGCTTGTTGAAATATTAAGAAACTAAACTATACTCATTGGCCCAACCGCCCATGGGGGCCAAGACCTACTATGCTCATCTCTATTTACGAGACTGAGGACTCGGAGGTGCTAGACAGATGTTCCGGTTTGGTGGTCAACCCAACGCGGAACCTCCAGGGTTCTCAAACATGCGTAGTACTCCTTTTATGGACCCACTGAAGGGATGATATGCTAATAATGTTACAAAGTAACAAATATACAAATATTTGTCAAACTTCAAATGTCAGTTTGTTGGTAAAATGGTTCTACTAAACTAATTAGTCACACAGAATATGACTCACGTAAGCACATCCACTTAACACACTCTATTTATTATATAGAACGTTTAAATAATTTCGAATTAAGAGAGATAAATTAGAACATATTTGCAAAAAAAAAAAAACTATTATATTATTTTATTAATTTCTAACTTATAGTGATGTTTATCATACATTTCATAAAAAGCTAGTGCTACAAGAGTCAATAGTTGACAATATTAAACATATTGTAAAGCTCAGTGAGTCTGACAATAATCCATTGTCTTCTAATATGTTATGAAACTCAGCTCTAGCCAATAGTGTCAAAAAAGAATTTTCTAAACGAAATTTCGTCAAAATTTTCTCCATAAATTTTTCAACGAAGTTCAAGCACTTGATTGCCCAAAAAACGAAAACTGTAAAATGCTATACTTTTTTAAAATTACTAGGAAAGCTTTGCTTTTTTGTTTCAAATGAAGTTGCGTATAGGACCCTCGACATTATCGAACGTCGTGCATTCCTCTGCAACTGGCAACTATTCTTTCATGTGGCCTGGCTATCGACGGATAGCCATAACCACTGAAGGATTTTGAAGCTCAGTTTCCTGACTAATGGAGACATCAGACATCTTGTGATACAATATTGCACAAGGAATTAAATTTAGCCGATAATAGAAAACCAAATAGATATTTGAGAGCTCATTTATGTCTCATAAACATACGACACAGAAATTGACGGTTTTCTGTGTTGTGAAATCTTCAGACTGCAACAGAGTTTGAACTCGCAACCTTAGGAAAAAGCGGCTAACGCCGCTACATCACCCTGTCTTGTTTCAGATAGATTCCATCCTTTGCACCGATCAGATTTTCCAGGAAAGCGAAAGCTCTCTGTGTTCAACTACCCGAGATAACTTTTTTAAAGCCTTTTTGGGTACAAAAGTATAAATATAAATGATTTTTTTTAAATAGAAGAGTTTTTCTTCCTGTGAACCAAAAAATATCGATTTTAGCTCAACAGAAATCTTAAAGAAGAACTGAGGGACATACCTGTGACCAAGAAGACCAAGCCCATTGCAAGCATTGGGAACTCTTGCACCGCTGTTCTGATTCTGGAATTGGACCTTCACATCGTTCTCTTGCTATCACTTGTCCTCTATTATTCATGCACTGAACGGTTCGTCTTCTGGTGCCTTTACCGCACGATACTGAACACTGAATGAAAAAAAGTATAGTTATATATATATATATATATATATATATATAAAATCCGACAAATACTGCAGAATATTAGGATTGAGAAAGAAATAGGCGCCACACCATTTTTTCTCAGAGTTCACTGGAAAGTTTCCGGCTTGTGAACGATTCTTGTTCTGAAAAATTGGTCGCCAAGGTATTTACCTTCGTCGGTCGAGCGACTTAACAGCCGGGATTAGCAGGACCTGTGTATATGCATGTGTTTGTGCATGTTTAAAAGTTAGTATATAACAGTTTAAAAAATTTCATTTTCATTCAGCAGAAACACCATAGTTTCTTACTCGTTGTTGCATAGCAGGATATTTAAAAATTTAAAAGTTAAATTAATGTCCCCCTCCCCCCGCTTTGATATCGTTTTAATCATAGTAATGCCTTTGAAATCAAAATTTGATCCTAGTTTGGAACTTTTGTAACTTTTTTTTTACGCTTGGGTAAAAATACATTGTCATTTTTTTCCCTTCTTAGTAAATGAAAATACAGTTGGGTGATTCTCCAAAATCCTAACAATATTATGTCCCTGTAGCCTAACACAAAAATTGTTTAACCCAGAAAGTTTTTTCATTTTTTAATAGTTAGAAATAACTTACCTGATGTGTTTCTACTCTTATTAAAACAATAACTCATTTAGTTTTTTCTACAAAAATTTTTGAATAACCAGAAAGTCTCACTTTTGGCGTGTCCCCATCCGTTTTTCAAATGGACTTAAATTATTTGAAAATTTTATATCAACTTTCCACAAATTCAATTTATAGTAAAAAATTAAGCACATCTAAAGGTGTAAAATAATATTCTTTAAATAAATTTAATTATTTAAATCATCAAGGTACATCGTTTTAAACTTTGTCCCTAGTTTTTCATGTCATTCTCCTGTCCTAGGAATGAGTTCAATTATTATAGATAAAAAAAGGAATTTTTGATCTGATGCTGTTCTATAAAACTGTTTATTATCACCATTTTGTTGGATTCCTTGAGTATTTTGTTAATATGATTTGTCTGCTGTTCTCATTAAAATTTTGAAGTTCAAGAATAGGGTATAAAACATTTTCGCTGTCATTCTCCTGGACAATATTTCTGTTCTAAATAAACGAAAAATTTTAACTCAATTCATAGTGTGTGGTTGAATTAAGAGGTTTGAATAGAAAAATAACATTATTTACCTTAAATATGATCTTGGGCCTACGTAACAGGCAAATTGTATGGAACTTGGCATACTCCTGTCCTAAAAAAGTGTCATACTACTGTCCTGAAAAAACCTCCCAAGCACTCGTAATGCATCCCGTAGAATAGAAGGATTTATTTCCAATGCATTAGTTGGAAAATAAGATTGATTGAAAAAAAGAAAGTAAAATTTGGTAAACGATAAATGAAAAATGTATCAGTGGAATAATTCTTTTTCTTTTATTTCTTTTTGTTGTTCAGACGAAGCGTTCCAAAAGAAATTTATTGGTTAGACATTTGTTTATCTAAATGTTGCTCTAATAGGTAAGTGAAGTTGCTATAAATATCGTAGTTGCCTTAAATTAAAAGTAAAAGATATGTTATCAATATTGCCGATTCCTTTTTGTTTTCCGTTTGTATTTCCTGAACCATAAAACAATTCGCAGGTAATGAGATAATGAGAAGGTAATTTTTCCGTTTGTAAATTTTATTATACTGGAAAGTTTTAATGTAGCAATCTTTTTTTTTTTGTTGAAATGAATGTCTGTTATTCGAAGTGTAAGCTATTCAGAGTGAATAATATGGAAAAACCTATATGGGACTTGTACTCGAAGAAGTTGGGGTTGTACGTTAAGGGAGGTTTTACATAAATTTTGTTTTGTCATTTAATAACCGTAATTTTTGATTTAGGCTTCAGTTATTTCTTTATTACTACAGTTACATTTTAGATAACCCATGAAGAAATTCATGTTTAACCTTTCCTGGTGCTGCTTGTCAGTCTCTTGCTGTATGAAAATTTGACCCCCTCTTTTGGGGGTGTAACGTAGTTAAAGTGAATTCCTCTATTTTCCCCCCAGAGTTTTTCTGGTTTTATCATTTCATAAACCGTATTACATAATTTTATCTTCTGAAAATACGACTGATAAACTTACTTTTTTCATTTTGAAAATATGAGTAATAGTTTTACTTATTTAAAATTTTATTTAGTTATTGTATATTTTAGTGAGCAGTTTGTTTTCCTAGTACTCTGTATGATTACACTAAAGTAATAATACAAATCACACTTTTCGTTAATAACATCGTTCATACTTTATACAAAAAAAAAAGTTCAGAGGAATGAAAACAGGTGAACTTTATAAATACGTTTTGATGATAATGCAGATTATCTCTCTCAAAACGAATGTCTCCTTCGTAATAAAAAATGACGAAATTTTCTCTAAACTATTTTTGGATTTCTAAAAGAACTTTTCAGGACATTTTCAATTTTCTAAATTTGCTTCATGTTTATCGATCTCTCTCTCTCTTTTGCGCATTAATCACTGATTTGAGTTTTATCATTTTTATGCTTAGCTCAATATATCTAATACAGTTCCTCATTTTTATACAACTGGAAAAAAAAAACCGGATCTGATTTTATCCGCAGCCAAATATTCCGCGTGTAGTGAAGTCGTCTCATTGTAAAATAACTTGTTTTCAATTAAATATTTTTCATACATTAGCAGGAAAATAAGTAGTTTTTATACAGAATGCGGCGTTAATATAGTGGTATAAATAACATTTATCTTATTTATACATACTTATGAGAGAGTATTATGAGAGTATACGTAACTTATATTCATACATCATAACTCATATGCGCTTCATTTTCATACATACTGAAAACCGCAAATAATTGGAGAAAAGAAGGTTAAGTTTACCTGTGTCCAATTACCAACACTCCACGACGGACACCGCTCTAAATTACATGGAGACATATCTGGTGGCTTACGAGTACTATCACAGTTGTGACTCAATTGGCCCGCATCATCGTAGCAGGCAACTTGACGACGCCTAGTTCCACCACCACAAGACTTAGAGCACTACAGTGGGGGGAAAAAAAAAACAGAATAGTCTTAAACTTCTTGGCATGGGAAAATATTCTGAAACTAAAGATATTTTGTAAAGCGATAGTTCATCGTTTTTAAAGAGAAACAAATTCAGGGCGGTCATTCCAAGCTTGTCAGCTTGCGAGATCGAGATTCTCGCTCACGTGATCGGTTGTGAGGTAGAAATATCGCAAAGTAGTATTCTAATCTGCTCGAACCTAGCCGAAAGCTAAGTTCGAGTAGATTAAAATGCTACTTTGCGACATTTCTACGTCACAACCGATCACGTGAGCGAAAATCCCGATCTCGCAAGCTGACGAGCTTGCAATGACCACCCAGTTAACATTGATTTTCAGTAGCTACTGTTCTTCTTATAAATGCATAACAGAAATTAAAAAAGAAAATGTTAGCTAGGGTAGTACAAGAAAGGATGTGTGACCCAAAAATTAAGTGACATAGGTGGAAAGGACGGGGGGCCACAGTAGCTCATTACAAATGTGACATGGGGACACTTTTAGGTAAATCATTCATGGGGGAAAAAAGACTCGGATGGAAAAAACAGGGAGTGCTTCCAGTTAGTTTTAAGTTAGAATCACTTTTGGGAAAAACACTCATAAGAAGAATGACATGATGAACGAAAAGGATAAGAGCACTATGCTTTTAAGAACTTAAAATTATTCATTAATAACTGTAAGAAGTAAATTAATACTTCCGTGCTTTATGGATGCAATGTGAGCTTGTAGTGAGCTAATGATGCTAAGCGAGCTCATGGATAAAAAGACAAAAGCTTTTCTTGGTTGTCTTTACATCCACAAGATCACACGTTTTCCTGCTTTTTTTTTGAATATTTGTGCATGATTAAAAATTTAAATATTATAAGCTATTTATTCTGCAAATCTCATAAATGTCTGAAATCCGTCTGTTCTGTAAATATTCATTAAAAAGGAAATGTAAAGCGGAGTATCTGACCTAGCTAACTAGCGAGGTCGCGGGAGCTTCTGCGCTAACTACGATCTGCTTAGTTTAAGATCATTTGTTGGCCAGCATTCCAATGAAATTATTGTTTTCCTTTTACTATAAAGAGTTCTTTTATCAATTATTTAACTTGAAGTTTGTAAGAATTATTTTAGCAATTTCATTGCCAATGGTACACTTTTAAAATTTTCAATTAAAAAAAATCATAAAAAATATTCTTAGTAGATTTCCTTTGCTGTTAATACCATCAAGTAGTAGAAAATAACGGCGGTTGGTAGTACAACTTCGCTTTATAAAAAACCATTTTAAGAGTATTACAATAACTATATGCATAATATTATTTCTTCTTTCTGTTGTAAGCATATGTAAGTTGTTACCCAGTAAGTTAACACTCTTAAGATAAGGATAAGACTACATGCAGTATAAAGACAACCCGGTTATCACAACCAGTGACTGCAGTTTTGTCCTTGTTAAGGACTCATTAGTCTTGAATAGCGAATAACTGAGCTGGCGGTTATCTCATTGAAACTGAGAGTGACAACAAACTGGTAGCTAAAGTAAATTTAGCTCACCAGCTAACAGTTAAGCGTCCGCAGCCGTGGTGCGGTTCAGCTCCTAAATGGAGGCAAGGTTTAGGTTTTAAGCAGAAAGTTACCACCCCTAAGCCATGGCTAAAGCTACATGCAATATGTATGCCGACAGCGGACTCTCGCTGGTGAGCTAAATTTACCTCAGCTGCCAGTTTTTTGGCATTTTTAGTTTCAATGAGATGACATCTGCCTCCAACTCGGTTATTCCCTATTCCAGTCTGGTGAGTCCATAACCAGGACGAAATTGCAGTCTCTGGATGTGACAACCGGATCGACGGCGTATTTTATGCATGTTAGATGTTGCAGTGCAAGTAACTTTTGTATCAAAGTTCTTCAGAAAAATTAGCTTTCTATTAAAAATAATAATAATAATAAAAACCAGAATTTCGAAAAGTATTTAACGCTCTAAGCTATAGGGATTTAAATTGTTGCAATTGCGTCCAATGCTTTTCATAATAGCAGATATACTTGAATCGTCTTTTAATTTCAAGTGATTAAATCAGTTACAATAAATAAGTAGATAAATAACATTTTGAAGTGCGTACTACTCACTTTTCCCCACAATCCAGTTCGCCAGTAATAAATACTTTCTACGCTGTTATGGAGAACCGGTGGTATTGGATACTGAGGGAAATACCTCTGACATTCAATTAGGTTGCAACTTTTTTCTTTCTTTGGCTTGCTATAAAAGTCGCACATTTCTTCACCACTGCTTTTATCGCCAGCCATGAAACACGCGACACGCCTCGTCTGGATTCCAGGTCCACACGTTGCTGAACACTAAAAGGTTAATTGAACAAATTACTTATTTGTAAAAATATAAATGTTCAGATTTTTTTTTGAAAAAGATACAGTGCACAAAATATAAGCAGCCATCATATATAAGTATCAATCTGAAATTAATTTGACTAACCTCGCTCCATTTTCCAGTAATCCAACGACCACAGGTTTGAGCATAACAAGTCCTAATGTGGCTCGGTCGTCGATGCCTGCTGCATCTCCTATCAGGTAACACTCGTTCATTTGCTGGATTGTGACACAGAACTTGTCGATACATCAAACCTTCTCCACAAATTGCTGAGCACTACAAAACACAGGCGAAGACTTAGAGCAAATAAATATTTTTAAACAGTTATTTGAATATTTGTAGAGAAATTGTTTTGTATTCCTAAACTTACATATTTTCTCCCTCAGTACCTGTAAAATTTAATATAAAAGCAGAGACTTTTAATTTTTGTGTTCAATAATAATATTATTTTTTTCACTTTATAAAAATGATTATGAGAATAATATATACTCCTCCAAAGTGAAATTGTAACACAAAGATAGAATGTGCAAAGCGTCATTACAATGGCAAGGGCGATAGTGGTGAGATGGATTTGAATGTGCGAATGATTAAAAATTAAGCAATTTATTCAGTATCTAATATGCCCACCTAAGCTATAAAATCCTCGATTCGACAAGGAATTCAATCAATGAGTTCATTGATGGTTTCTTGAGGTAATCTTAGCTAAGTCACATCCACTGTTAGGCGCAAATCATCAATGGTTTGTGATAGTGGTCCTCATGTCACGTCCAGTGAGATCTCACAAGTGCTTGAAGGAATTCAGATCTGGAAAGGCGGTCGGCCAAGAATGGATGATAAATCTGCTCAGGATGTTATTATGAGTTCACCGTGCGACGTGCAGCCTGGCACTGTCTTGATGTAAAACCGTCTTGGGTGATGCCTGAAACAAGGGCAAAACAACAGGCTCCCCACTACTTGTGTGACGTAGCAGTTCACTCTCAATGTGTACCAGGGGCACCCTGTGATCAAACAATATGGCACCCTAAACCATACCGCCCGCTACAGTTACGTACACTGGTGCCAGATACAGGGGAACTATTAGCTGCTCAACACAGAACTGAACGCTTTGCGTGGTGTCTGCGTCATCGAACCAGGATCATTGAATGACATCGGGTATTGTTTATGGATTAATCTCGTTTCTGGTCTGTGGAGAAATGAGTGCCATCGATGGATATGGCCAGGTACCCAGAGAATGCTACAAACCAGCTCACTTCGGCCTCGGGCGTAATGATTTCGGATAGCATAATGTTTGAGCAAAAGCCACCCTGGTACATATTGACGGTAGTTTGACCGCGGCCCACTACGTCACGCACGTTGTTTAGCCTGTTGTTCTGCCCTTGTTTCAGGTCTCACGCAACATGGTATTGCAGCAAGGGACAATGTCTGGTTGCATATCGACGGCGAACTCGTAACAGTCTGACACAGGACACAGACGATATTTATCCCTGGGCGGCACCCTCCACAGATCTGAATCCCATCGTACACCTGTGGGATATCATTGGACGTGATATGAACAGAGGACCACTGGCACAAATTATTGATGATCTGCTCACAGCAGTGGATGTGGTTTAGCTAAGGTTACCTAAAGAAATTATTAATAACCTCATTAAATCCATGCCTTGCCGGGTTGAGATCTGTATAGCTTCCCGAAGTAGGTACATTAGATATTGTATAAATTTGTTATCTTTTAATCATTTCTGTCTTTTTTTCATCGGTATGCATATCTATTTCACCACTATTGGTTCAGCAATTTTCATGACGCTGAGCACTTTTCTTCTTGGTGTTTAATTTCACTTTTGAGGAGTGGGTATGCAAATGAATGCATATTTTGAGCAATTTCAGAATAACACGTTCTTTTACTCTAAGAATTCAAATTAATTGCGTTATGCGGATAACTGTATATTCTCAATTAGTCGAATTTCACATACAAAATATTTCACAGAAAATAACTCTCAATCATAATCGTACTTTTACACCATTCTTAACACGGAAGGTGAAGTTATACAATCAGCAACTACTGCGAAATAGTAAAGTCAAAACAAACAACGTAAGTAGAAGCACAAATTTGTAAATTACAGCAGACACGTGTTTCGGCGTTGCAGGGAACGCCTTTTTCAATGCAAAAAATAATGAGCTTATGGATGAAAAGACATCCGACAAAAGCCAAGAGCATATAAGCATGCAGCTTAAAAGATAAAAACAGCGGATTAGCCAAACACCAATGACAAAGTTATAAACCGATCAGGAACCAATAGGAATGCAAGCAAAGGCCAGGAGCTTTCTCTTAGGTACGAACCCAGAAAGAAAGAATTCAATTGGACAAGGATTAAGCCGAAGCTTAAACAAAAAGAAAAGAAATTGTCAGTAACCGTGAACCGCAAGAAAGGAAAAGCAGAATGGAAAACCAAGAAATAAAATAAACAGAAACAAAAAATATTCGAAAAAAGGAAAAATAAAGATAAATAGAAGAAAATTGGGGGGGGGGTGTCAATCAAGACAAAAAGGTAAAAATAAACAAAGGAAGATAGATAAAAATGAGTGGGAAAAAAGGGGAGTATTAAAGATATGGGAGCCAAATGTTAGAAAAATATGGAACTGAACTAAGATCGTTAACTAAGTTAGAACTGTTCCTCAAAATATGAAAAGATTCCCAAAAGTCAAGATCTGATGAATTGGGGCATTTTTGGATAATCTGATAAGAGTTAAAATCAAAAGAGTGATTCGAATCCCAACAATGTTGAGCAATACTAGACTTATTTAATTGTTGTTTTTTCACATAATTTTGATGCTCTTTCAAGCGAATTTTTAAAGCACGCCGAGTCTGTCCAATATAGGCAAGTTTACAACTACAATTAGTTCTATAAATTCCACAACAATTAAGAGGGTGAATAGGATCTTTAAGAGAAGAGAATGAAAGTTTATTAATAGGAGAGAACACCACCTGGAATTGGAAACGTTTTAGAATCTTAGCAACCTGATAGCTTACAGATGGAAAGAATGGCAAAATAACCAAATTCTTTCTGATGAAGGTTCGGTTAAGAACATTAGTTTGGGATTTATTTGAAAGTTTTTTATAAATGGAATCAATCAAAGTTGGCGGATAGTCTCTATCAATTGCCACAGCTTTAAGATAATTAAGTTCCACTTTAAGAAGTTCCGACGAAGAACAAATATTAATTGCGCGATAAACAAAAGAATTGAAAGCAGAATATTTTTGGTTTGGAGGATGAGACGATAGTCTATGAGGAGGTAAAGAGACAGCAAAAGGTTTGCGATAAACAGTAGTTTCAAAACCAATTTCAGTACGAGAAACAAGTACATCAAGAAATGAAATGCAATTATTCCGTTCTTTCTCACAAGAAAACTGAATATGAGGATCAATGGAGTTTAAAATAGATAAAACCTCATCACTCTCAAACTGATTCTGGTTCATTAGAACAAAACAATCATCAACATACCGAACATAAAATTGGAACTGCAGTTTTTGGAACAGCTTAACCTCAAAATAATGCATGTAAATATCACTAAGAATGGGGCTAAGTGGGTTACCCATAGCCAGACCATCAAACATAATATAAAAATTCCCATTAAAAACAAAAGAACATTGCTTAAGACAAGTACGGGTAAGGAAAATTAAATCCTCAATTTCCGTATTGGTGAAATGAAATTCAGAAAGTCTTCTACGAAGGCATAACAATGAACCCTCGACGGGAACGTTCGTAAATAAAGAGTTAACATCAAAAGAAGCCATAAAAGAATTATTTGGAACGAAACTATGAATTTTTTTAACAAACTCAACAGAATTTTTAATAGTAAATAAATTGTGACTCCTAAGGGGAGAAAACACAGAGACTAAATATTTTGCAAGTTTGTACGAAGCCGTACCAATATTGGAAACAATCGGCCTGAAAGGAATACCAGCTTTATGCACCTTAGGTAAAGCATAAAATCTAGCACAATTAGCAATAGATGGAACAACAGAGCGTTTAACATTTGAAGGAATAGACTTAACAGAATTGACAGCAGATGCAATAGTTTTTAACTCTTTATCACTAGGATCTTTAGAAATTTCAACATATGGCCCAGAAGAAATCAAATCATTAGTTTTATCAACATAAGATGATTTGTCAAGAACAACAATTTGGCCACCCTTGTCAGCTTTGGGTAACAACCAGATCAGAATTCGAAACTAAGTCTTTAACAGAACGGCTAACAGTATTAGCAAATACAGGTTTAGAAATTTTCGAGTTAAAGTCAATATTAGAAGCTATAAGATGCCGAATCGAATCTTTTTGAGAGGAAGTTAAGGCACTAAATTTAAAAGCTTTCTCAACAGGAGCAATAAGCTTTGAAAAAGAAGGATTAACACTCACAGCAAAATTATCATTACATTTTAGAGCCTCAATTTGAGAATTATTTAATGGAACGCTAGAAAGATTAACAACAACATTCTTATTAACAACAGGTAAATTATCAAGAGGAACGACATGAGAAGATTTACAAAGCATAGCTAATTTCTTTTTCAAAACAATTTGATGTTTATCAGAGGAACGAAGGGTTCTAGACCAAGAATTTCTGTCAATAATGTTAAAGTTGGGAATGGAATTAGAAACCGAAATTGACTCTTCTTGACTTTTGGGAATCCTTTCATATTTTGAGGAACAGTTCTAACTTAGTTAACGATCTTAGTTCAGTTCCATATTTTTCTAACATTTGGCTCCCATATCTTTAATACTCCCCTTTTTTCCCACTCATTTTTATCTATCTTCCTTTGTTTATTTTTACCTTTTTGTCTTGATTGACACCCCCCCCCCCCCAATTTTCTTCTATTTATCTTTATTTTTCCTTTTTTCGAATATTTTTTGTTTCTGTTTATTTTATTTCTTGGTTTTCCATTCTGCTTTTCCTTTCTTGCGGTTCACGGTTACTGACAATTTCTTTTCTTTTTGTTTAAGCTTCGTCTTAATCCTTGCCAATTGAATTCTTTCTTTCTGGGTTCGTACCTAAGAGAAAGCTCCTGGCCTTTGCTTGCATTCCTATTGGTTCCTGATCGGTTTATAACTTTGTCATTGGTGTTTGGCTAATCCGCTGTTTTTATCTTTTAAGCTGCATGCTTATCTGCTCTTGGCTTTTGTCGGATGTCTTTTCATCCATAAGCTCATTATTTTTTGCATTGAAAAAGGCGTTCCCTGCAACGCCGAAACACGTGTCTGCTGTAATTTACAAATTTGTGCTTCTACTTACGTTGTTTGTTTTGACTTTACTATTCAGCACAAAGGTATTCATTTATCTTACTGCGAAATAGTCTTAATTTCGCGGTGGCTTATTTAGTAAAGTGGTGTCATGATTTCTCGTCAATAGCTGAGATGATTCTTGTTTCTATTTTACGCAAGTGGCCATCGTGTTGTCAGCAAAGCGTTGTGAACCGAAACATGCTCCCCTCCTTCCTCGTTTTGAGGAGTATATCTATTGAATGGTGATGTGAACAATGTCAATAGCCTATTGACATATTTTGGAAAAGCTTCCGTTTTGCGCTCACAGCATGTGATAGGATACTTCTTACTAATTAACTAACAATTACAACAACAATATACTACGGGCCATAATTATATTAGCTAAAACTTGGTGACATTTCCTTTTAGATTGACGTCATAGCTTTCATTAAAAAACCATTTACGCTTACCAAAAAGGAGTTGGTGTATGTGACGAGCTGTGGATGTTGATATGACAGGAATGCTACATAATATTTACTAGTGCAGGGCCACAGGGGTGGATACAGACCCCCGGTTGGCGTCAATAAAAGGCACCAAATCGGCCAGGAATAAGACACTTAATAGGGCACACACTTTAAAAATTATTTTCAAAAGCAATGAAAAGAAATAGCATTTTAACTATATACTTTCAAAAATAGTTAAATGAATTGAAATAACAACTGAAATGTTTACATTTCATTCACAAAGTGTTTGAATAGTGTCGATGGATACTATTCTCGACGGTTTAGGGGACATAACATATTCTTAATCTGGACATAATAACATTCATTTCAAAAATCGGAACAATAATATACCCTATTTACTAGTAGTCCTCATTTTTTTTCTTTTAAAGTCAAATAATTTAGTATTACATGCAGCAAAAAGAGGGAGCTTACCGAAGACCAGTTACCAGTTATCCAATTCGGATTGGACGAATGAGTAGACAAAGAGTCTTCTTCGCTGGGATCTGGCAACAGAGACGGGATTAGATTTTCAAAAATTCTGTGGTATTGGTCTGATTTGATGATACAAATTGGTAGTTCACAGGACGTCTTTTCCAATGGCTTTGTGCTTGCATTGCATTGTTCAGGTGGGACTGCTCGACCATGTGCTGCGCAATAAATTCGTCGTTGCTTGGTACCAGATCCACAAGTCACTGAGCACTAAAAAGGACATAATACATTGATGATTGAGTGGGAAATATCAAAAACATATTACCCACCTGTACAAAAAGAAAATCTTGCGCATGCAAGCGTGTTTATGAGTGCATCAACGAAAGGAAATGATTTCTTCAATGAGTAAAATAATATTTCATAAAGGCATTAAATTAAATACGCTCTGTGGTTTAAGGACTGAGTTATAAAAATACAATCACTACTGCTATTGTGAACCTTAATTGCTACGAATTGTTGTATAAACGGTACTACATACGATATTAAACAAAACGACATTAAAAGAAATAAATTAAAATTTTAATATGTTTTTGAATGATTCACAACTACGTATTACATGCTGGGAAACGTTTTCATAATTGCAGAAATGTTTCTTCTAACAACGGCAACTCGATGATTGGAGCACGTTTGCTTAGGCAACCATCACCATCGGTTTTGTAATATTTTTACCTACATTTCTTATGTGGAAACTCGATGAGGGTAAATTACTCATTTTTTAAGCACCTTTCAGCTCCTGGAAGCCCTGATTAAGGACCGGAAAAAGGTAGAAAAACTTACTTTAATCCTTTCCTTACAGCTTTTACCCTTCATTCATGACAACAATTTTTGGAAACTCGATGAGGGTAAATTACTCATTTTTGGTTACTTTTAACCTCTGGCAACCCTGCTTAGAGAGCCGTAAAAATGTAGGCAACCTTACTCAGCGTTTTATTGCCATCATTTACTCTTCATTTATGATACATATTTTCGGAAACTCAATGAGGGTAAATTACTCATTTTTAGGCGCGTTTCAACCCCTGGCAACACTGATTAGTTCATTTGAAAGAGGTAGAAATTCTCTTACTTTCACGATTTATTTACCACTTTTTCTCTTCATCTATGGAAACAATTTTAGGACACTCGATGCGGGTAGGTCAAGCTTAGTGGGATCTCCCCCTATAAACTGTTTATCTCCTCGTAGAAAAAAACTCAAGAAATATTTTGACTTGTCTATTAAGGAAAGTTTATCAATAAGGTCTTTAATGTCAACGCTAAGAATTGTAAAAGCTGAAAGTGTAAAACAACGCAGAACGTCAACAACAGTTAAATAAGAACGAAATTCAAACAAAATCAAGATAAAATAAAAGAAAAGAATAAATAAAATAGTATTAATAATTAAATTTATTTCACTAAGTACTATTAAATTTAACGATTGAAATTAATTAAAGTGAAAATTGCACTATTTTTTTCCAATTTGAAGAATTTAATTCATGAATATTTTAGAATGAAGTTATAAAAGTGCGAGATTTATCTTTCCTAAGTTTCAAGGAATAAATGCATGAATAATTAACGACTACTTCAGTTGCTGGTAAACCAGTAAATGAAAAGTTAACAGCATATATACCTCAAGATCTGAAAAA
Organism: Uloborus diversus; assembly: GCF_026930045.1. Lineage (NCBI taxonomy): Eukaryota > Metazoa > Arthropoda > Arachnida > Araneae > Uloboridae > Uloborus > Uloborus diversus. Next base: position 133,995,263 of record NC_072740.1, read on the forward strand.
CAATAAATATCCCTTAATTTTTCTATAAATTCTCCTTCGCTTTGTCGTGAGCTCCGTAAAAATTGAACATAAATTAGTATTTTCAGTAAGTTACCGCCCTGTAGTCAGGGCTAAGGCAAAAATATATGAAATACACCGCCAGCTCAGTCATTCCATCCGAGGACTGCAGTTTCGTGCTTATCAGCACTCATCAGCCCGACTTAGGAAGCGACTGAGCTGATGTCAGTGCTAATTCTATATTAGCAATGAGTTTGTTTGGCACTCTTGGCTTCCTTAAGCGGTTTTCCACTTCCGGCTCAGTCACTTCCTAAGGCGGGCTGATGAGTGCTAATAGGCAAGAAACTGCAGTCCTCGGATGGAATGACTGAGCTGGCGGTGTATGTTATGTATTAATTAGTATACTTACTGGTTCCCAAGGACCTGTTTCCCATTCTGTACAGGGATGTTGGTTACATGATTCAATGACCGGTGGAATATGCGAGTCATTGCATAAAGTTCTAGAAATTACTTTGTCTTTTAGTTGGCAATGGAATGTACGACGTCTTTCTCCGTGGCCACAAGAAACTGAGCACTAAAAAAATAAATTGAAAAAGAGTTAATTGTTAAATAAGAAATAAATATAACCATACAGTAGATCTTATGAAGTAGAGCTCTGCTTCTCTGTGCCGGTCGGAACAGAGGAAGATCTGGAGTACGACACACAAAAATCCGAATAACTGGACAGCTTAAAAAAATTGCTATGGCAATCCTTATAGGTAACTTCCTTTCATTTTGTCCCAAGCTTATGACTGCCAATTGAGGCACTGAGAAGCATGGGCTCTCATATGCAAAATTGAAAGGGGGGGGGGGGCTCAGATATTTTAACCATGGTTTAGCAGTATATTTTCCCCATGGAAACCGATTTCTGAACAGATTAAAGTCATTAAAATTTGACAATTTTAATAACTTATTCATTAATGGCTGGAGAAGAAATGTTTTTGCAAAGAAAAAAGTACTAAAAACAAGGAAGTTCAAATTTTAAAGGGAGTTCTAATTTTAAAGAGGGAGGGGCTCAAGCCCCCCCCCCCTTGCCCCCTATATGGGCGCCCTTGCTGAGAAGCAAAGGAATGCAAGTGGCAAATTAAAAATTTGGCAGTTGAACTTCTCCTCTATCTGGGGCAAGAGATAGTACTAGTAGTCCTGGTAGATTCTGTTTTACAGCATGATTTAGAAAAAAATTTCAATGAAAGCTACCAAGCCCCGCAACTTTAAACGTGAAACATCTAATCATAATCCTTAAACGTGAAACATTTAGTGCATCATATCATTAGAGTAAATTATGAGTAATACATGTATGAAACAACTGTAAACATTTTAAACGTTTTTCATGACAAATGGAATTTGCGCAGCCTCTAAGTATGTCTCAACTTGCCCCCGTGGCGGGGACTATAAACCCATTGCACTATCTACGAAGAATTCTTAAAAACAGGATTTTAATTATTATCCTTTTGCAGTTCGTTTGTAGGTTTTTCCCATTTGAAAAATAGCACTATTTATTTCCTAATCTAAATTGTTTTCGAAATGAATACAAAATCTTATGGTTAAATCTTATAATAGTTAGTGCTAGCACAGCTTAAGTTTTCTCTTGTGAGGTTGAGTCGCATAGCACTTACATGTAATGACGAACTAGAATTGGTAATATGACTAAAGATAGAGGGCTCGGTGGAGAATTGATTCTTAAATCCCTTTAGTGCACCCCTCTTATAATATACAATACTCATTTCGTTACTTTAATTTCGGAGAATTACTATCTATTATTTTCGGAGAATTGCTCTATCCTTTCTCCTGTGCGGTTGAGTCACATAGTACTTACATGTAATGACGAACTAGAATTGGTAATATGACTAAAGATAGAGGGCTCGGTGGAGAATTGATTCCTAAATCCGTTTAGTGCACCCCTCTTATAATATACAATACTCATTTCGTTACTTTAATTTCGGAGAATTACTATCTATTATTTTCGGAGAATTGTTCTATCCTTTCTCCTGTGTGGTTGAGTCACACAGCACTTACATGTAATGACGTACTAGAATTGGTAATATGACTAAAGATAGAATGTTCGGTGGGGAATTAATTCCTAAATCCCTTTAGTGCACCCCTCTTATACTAATATACAATACTCATTTCGTTACTTTAATTTCGGAGAATCACTATCTATTATTTTCGGAGAATTGTTCTATCCTTTTTCAAGATATGAAATTTATTTACTAAATCACATGAAAAATAAAATAAGATGCTGTCACAAGCATGCTGCTAATGTTGCTATAGTTGAAATACTGAGCTATCCTTACTTCACTCCAATTACTCGCTTTCCATAGCGGGCAGTCTTCCTGCAAGCAAGCTTGTTCTGTGATTTTGCTACTGTTCTCACATTTGGCATCTGGGAGCTCAACGCTTTCGTCTCCTAAGCAGACCGCTTTTCGGTACTGAATTCCAACTCCACAGCTGGTAGAGCACTGTTAACATTAAAAATATTTCACTAAATTAGATAGAGGTTTAGCCGATGTAATTTGATTTACGCGTTTTGATATTTGAAAGTAACTCAGATAAATTTTAGCAAAATTTGAAAACTTTAAGTCAGCACGTAAATATTATTTATAAACAGTATTTATATATAACGGTATCTCGTTATAAATAAAAGCAAATTTGTTTACAATAAATCGTAACAAATTTAAATGACCTAGTAAAATACATGAAATACACCGCCAGCTCAGTCATTTCCTGCCGAGGACTGCAGTTTCGGGCTTATTAGCACTCATGAGCCCGGCATAGGAAAGTGACTGAGCTGGAGATGGAAAACCACTTAAGGAAGCCAAGAGTGCCAAACAAACTGGTAGCTAATATAGAAATAGCGCTGACCAGCCGAGTGACCGAAGCAATGGTTCGGTTCAACTCGATGATTGAAGGCAAGGCATGGTATGTTCATGGTATTGGTTGGTAATTTACTGAATAGACCAAGTAAAATGTCCGAATTTTTGCATAATAGCTGCAAAACGTTGCTTAAAAAAAGAAAGAAAAAAGAGGGAAGAGGATAAAAACGAGTAAATTAATATTTTAAAGCATTGTAAGAGTATATATATCACTCGTTTGGAAAAAGAGTGCCACAATACGAAATTTTAAAAAAAAATTCGCATAAAGGCCTTCAAGTGACGTTATCTTCTTTGGAAAATAATGACAGATTTTGTTCGAATATTAACCACTGGAGAGCACATCGAATATACTTTTTTTAATGCAAATTGCCTGAAGAGTTCAACTTCAAACGCGTCCCCTGTAAAATTTCATTTCTTCGTATTGTGGCACTCGTCTTCCAAATGAGCGATATGTGAGTACATAGAACTGAAACATCGTCAATAACTCAGATGTTCCAATATGTATCTTTATTAACTCGGCAAGTAAACTAATTCTTAAAAATATGATTATTGTAAGGAAAGCTTAAATTTATTACTGTGCTCTCTAAAATAATTTGGCATTTTTATGGCATTAATGCTTCTTTTTTTCACACGAATCATATTTTAAAATTTGGTTTTCACAGCGTAAAAAATGGCCAATAATTTTGGTTCAAAAAGTGAACCCATGCATGAAAAATACCACATGGTAATCGATTCCCTTTTTTCTATAATGTATTTATTATTTTGAGCGAAAGTACTTTTTTTCTCGACCCAAATAGAACTTTGAGGCCATTACACAGAAAAATGGACATTTTGATCCGCACGTGACAGCTCATTTATTTCATTAAAAATAGCAAAATGAAAGGGCTATGAACAAAATTTTGTAGTTTAAGAAATCACAAAAGTATGAGTGATTTCTTAAGCAAAAATGTTTGCTAATTTCCTTTAAAAATTATTGTTCTTTGATGAAATATATGAGCTGTCACGTGCATGACAAAATGTCGGCTTTTTCGTTCAATGGCCCTTTGGAAGAAACATACACTGAAACTGATAATGAATTATCTTCATTAACCATTCTGAAGCAATTATTGAGAAAAATGAGAAATAAAAACTGATAAAAGAGTGATAATGCAATAAATTAAATGATGTATGTAACGTATGACCGGTAATATATAGTTCAACGTTATGTCTTGTCAAAAAATATTCTTATAATTCACATTTTTTTTTATTGTTAACAATTCATTTTTCTATGCCAATGACAACTTTTTTTGTTTTTACTGTGTTTGTTTCAATATTTTCCCTCTTATCTGAATCGTTGATTCATTTTACATCTACCTTGACTATTACCCTTTTAAATGTCTTACGCATGCATTAAAAGCACTTTAGTTTTTCTCAACTTAATGATTATTCAATTGAAAAAGTTCAGTTTAAAAAAAAAACTATAGCAATCCCAACTTATTATGAAACTATCTGGTTTTAAAAAGAAATTTGGGACTTGAATGTTATTCACTTTTCTCGATGGAAAAGCCATGAAGTGTAATCTGTTTTCCTTTAAAGCAGGGGCGACAGGCCCATCGGCCCGCGGGCAGATGCGCCCTCCCGCCTATGCGCCTTTGCGCCCTCAAGCCATAACCTTTTTTTAATTTTTTTAAATTTTATATTTAAATTATTTTACTTTTTGGTGCTAATTTCCTTATTTTTTAAAATTAAAAACAATGTATTTTTTTACTTTTTGGTGCAACTTCCTCATTTATCATATTTCTTTCGTTTTTTTTGCGCTCACAAACCTTTGCGACTTCAATTCGCTTTTTTTTTCTTTTCTTTAAACTCGTAAACGTGTGTACCTTCGGGGTTTTCTTTTTCTTTTCACATTAAAAAAAAAAAAAAAATCTGGACTTTTTTTCGCACCTTTTTTTTTGTGCCCTTTGGAGGCCAAGGTTGGCGCCCTCTCGCAGAACCCAGTCCTCCCCTGCTTTAAAGGCCATCTTTTTGAATGAACAAGTATATCCAAGCAGCAGTACAGCTTGAGCACTATTCAAAGCGAGTCACTAGACACAAACTGAAATGATACATCCGACTAAAATTTCTTTGTTGTTCAGAACAGAAGCTACAATTTTACTTCATAATAATTGGTCCCCTATAAGGAGCTTGCAGGAATGATCAAAAAGTTGCTCTTACAATGCATATGTATTTCTCGAAGAATGTACTTATGTAAAGACAGTGTACACCTTATTCTATAGCGTTAAACTCTGTGTCTATCCAGAAAATCGACAAGTTGACACTATCTGTCAAAAAACTGGGAGATTAATTTCCTAGCATATAAAAGTCTAGCGAGCGCGGGAAAGCAGTAGTCACAAAACATCTGAGTAATTCTTTCAACTCAATTAAAATTGAACATCTAAGAGAATTCTTAACTAAAGGGAAAAAGATAATTAAATAATAAAAAAAACCTCCCTAAAATATTTATTACGCACTAATAGAGTTTAACAGGAGTCAGCATTAAGATTGAATGAAAACTTTTGCATAAAATCTAAAGGCCCAAGAAAGTCATGTTAAGACAAAAAAGTGTAGCCATACTTTTTTGTCTTAACATGCCAAGAGCTTTCAGCAATACTTCCCGTAAAACCACAGTTACAATAACTTCAGGGCATCTAACTACATTCTATGTCACTTTCGTATCAACTAACTTTATAAAAACCGGCTCATTGAAAGTAGTTAAAATATTAACTCCAATAAGAGAACTGTGAACCATGGTAAGGAGGGGGGAAAAAAGATCACAGCAGGTAGAATTTTTGATCTATTCTTTGGACATTTGAGAAGAGAGAGAGAGCAGATTTTCTAAACACCACCTAGAATTGATATTGGTGAATTGAAGGATGGTGTAAACGATTTTTTTTTCTTAAACTAGAATTCCGTGCGCTTTTAACCGTTTTCTTTTTAAGCACCCCCTCTCCTCCCCAGCGACTGGAAAGGTTTCGGTTAATAGCCAATCTACCATGATTGGCATCTTACTGTTGCATATTTTCTGCTTTCTGATGCCACTTTGCAATGGAATGTAGGAAAATGTTAAGCAAGTTCATGAAATTTGGTTGTTACTGTTAAACTTGATTTTTGCAGAACTGTAATTGCTGCTTTTAAATGCATTATTCTACACTTTGTTGCACATCAATATAATCACCTGAGACCATTCTCCGTATTTCCATTGCCTCGTTTTGCATTGGCCGAAGCATTCCAGGGATTCTGGGGGCCTAGGTTCCATGTGTGCACAAAAATGTTCTGGAATGGACTGTGTTTCTCCAAGCTCTGTTTGTTGATAGCATTTGACTTCATTTTTTATGACTCCTCTTCCACAAGAAGACGAGCAAGGCTCGAGATGCGTAACATCCCATCTGAAAAGAAAAAGCTTCCTTTAAAACGACATTGCATACCAAAATATTTAAAAAATGGATATCAAAATTTAAAAAAGAAAATGCAAATTGTGTTTTAAAAATAAACAAATAAGATAAAATAAATAAAATCAAATAAATAAATAAAAAATAAAATAAAATGAATAAAAATTAAATAAAAAATAAAATTAAAAAGTAACTAAATAAAAAAATAAATATTTTACATTCGCAGCAAAAATATCAACCAATGTCTTTTGCAAAAGAAAAAAAAAAGAAGAGAGATCAAATCGGTATGCTCAACAAAAAGTTTTAAAAAATATATATAATATTATTCCTTTGCAGTAGCAAGGGAATTTAAGGCAAAGTGAAATAGTTTAGTTAGTATAGATTTTTCAAAATGAACACATTCGAAAATTGTTTTAAAAATTAAAATACATAAAGAAAGAACAATCTATTTTGAAATAAAACTTGCACCGAAACATTTTTTACTTTTTACAGTAATTTTGTACCTTAAAACAAATGTGGAAAATTTTCGTTTTTTTTCCATGAGGCTAAGTGAAAAAGGTAATATTTTCTAAAGAAATATTTTTTCTGCATTTATTGAAAATATTTTTGATCAAATGGACGTGTAAATAAAAGAAAAGATGAATAAATGAAACAATAAATAAATTAATATATGGAAAATAATGAATGAGCGAATGAAGTATTTAAAAAATAAAATAAAATTAGTGAATGAATGAATTAGTAAGTGAATTATTAAATGAAAGAATATAAATGCATTAATTAATACCTAAATATGTAAGTGATTTAATAAATGACTGAATTCGTAAATGAAATGAACTATTTCACCTGCCCCATCCATTTTGGCCAGCGTGCACTTAACCAATTGTACAAAACATTTAAAATTAAAATAAGCTTAATATTCAATAAATAAATACTGCTCTAAATGTTCTTAGGCTCCAATTAATATTTCACATATTAATAACAAGAAGTTTATCATTTTATAATAACAAAATTTGATCTTCAGTGTTAACTTTTTCTAACTAGGATAGGCTACATGTGTCACTACATAGTTAAAATATACCAGATAGGTGACGCTTGTCCCACATTTCACTTTGTCCCACATTCCCCTACTAAGTACATATTGTATTTTGACATGCTAAACGTAAGTTTTGTCACTCTGACTGCCATTTGCAAGACAGTTCCTAGTATGTGAGCTTGGCTAAGTTGAACTACTCTGAGGTATCTCGTTGCTGACTTTGCCGTTTCCGTGCAGTAGAGTGCAGTTGCCGTACACAGAAATAACTAGAGGTAATTGCCTGGTAAGAAGGCACTTATATAGATTGAAGTTGGTGCGCAGGTACGAGTTTAATTGCTTTTTAAACTTTACATTGTATTTTAGTTTCATTATTCAGTAATTTTCCCTTAGAATACTTCAAAATGTTTATTTAATAGGCTCTATATATCTATGTACTGTAATTAAATTAGAGTAATTCTAATCCCAAAAATGTATAAATAGCATTGGCTTTTAATGTGTTCAGTAAAAATTCCCCCCATATGAAAAATTCGTAAAGATTAATTGAAAACATAAATCTTCTAACGTGAATACATAGGCATCAACACCCTTTTTACCCGACTGCGCGTGCGCGACGCAAAGGGGGGTAATGTGTTTATTAGTCTATGTATGTTTGTCTGTTTCTATGTGGCGTTCTACAGGCTAAACACCTTGGCCAATTTTGGTAGTTCTTACGTCAACCGATTTGTCTTAACCTTGGGAGTGTCACTAAACACATGACAGTAATCAAAAGCACCATTTCAAAAACCAGTCGCCATATTGTCAGTTTGGGATCGTGTCGCACGCTACCTGCCGGCTACACAGCGTGCGACAAATGCAGGTAGCGTTTCTTCTCCGTGAATTTTTTGTTTACTAAGTCTACTAATTCGATTTTCATCTCTAACATGTTGCATTTGTTTTTGTCGTGATTCAGCGGACTGAGTTTCGCGACGTGTACTCTCTTGACGGGCTTTTTTAGTTTTGGGAGAAAGATTTGACTGATGACTTTAACGCGCTGGTAATATAACTGTGGTTGACTTAAATTCGCGCATTTTTGCTAAAGGTCAAGCATATGTAGTTTTAAGCCGAGTAAGGTTCCTAGAGGCACTAATAATCAGTAGTTTAGACCACCACAAGTTACTTAATAATCCTCGCGATATAAACTCTCTCAATGAAATGACAAGATTGCGAAATTTGCCGTCTTATAATTATAATAATAAATAAGTCAATGAAAATTAACTAAAAAGTGTAAAAAAAAAATTATTAAATAAAAACAAAAAATCCAACTGCGTAAAAAAAAAAAAAATTAAAAAGACAAAAATATAAGCCCAGTAGTTTAGAATTTTAATAAGTATTACTGAGTAACTACTCCGTTGAAATAGTTATGTAAAAAATTGATACACATATAAGACAAATCAAAAATTCAAAAGCAGAATAGAAGGGATCAACAGTCGGGGCCCATTTAAATTTTACGGGGTTCCTTGACTGGTCAAAAAGGAATGGGCCTCGATTGCTGATCCTTCTATTCTGCTTTTGAATTTATGATTTGTCTTATATGTGTATCGATTACAAAACTATTTTAACGGAGTAGTTACTCAGTAATACTTATTCAAATTCTAAACTACTGGGCTTATATTTTTGTCTTTTTAGTTTTTTTTTTGGTTTTTACGCAGTCGGGTTTTTTGTTTTAATTTAATTGTTCATTTGCTTTGTTTTCAATACAAGTAAGAATTTTTCATTTTAAACACATTAAAGTTCATTTCAAAATTTTAATTCTTGAAGGTATTGATATTTTTTTGCAAAAGAAAAATCATGTGATGTATTTTCTTTTATTATCGAACTATAATACTTCAAAAGCATTGATATTTATCGCAAAGGGAAAAATCAGCTGATTTTTCTTTTATCATACATGTATAATACTTTCAAGACATTGATATTTATTTGCAAAGGGATAATCAGACCATACATTATCTCTTGCTTTTACATTTAACATAACGCCCTTCAATGGATTTATTAAGTTTTCAGAAAGTTTCAAAGATTCTTACCTGAGTACGCAATTAGGGTTGCAGACTTTCGCTTCATGTACAGGACGTTCTTGTTCGTGACACATTGCGTCGTTGACGGTCTCGCCACTTGCACTGTTGACGCATATAGCTTTTCGATATTGTTCTCCTATAACCTCAACAAAAAACGTTACTGATAAATTTAAAGGGAAATTTTCTATAAAACTATGTGGAGTCTCAAAAATCCGAGGTAATTGGGTCTCACCTCACTCCGATCACAGAAAACTCTGATTACATGGAAATTTTTTCCACATTTAAAACTTACACAACTCGGAAGACATAAAAAGGAGCACCTTTTACTTCCCTGCATCAAGAAAAAGAACTATTGTCTTCACGAAAAAAAAAATATCACTCAAACTTCAACATAAATTCCCTTTTAATTGCTTTTTTGACGAATTTTAACTCAATTTTTTTCTTGATATCCGTGCGCATATATATGTGCAAAGCAACCAAAACGTCTACATAAATTCCCTTTTAATTGCTTTTTGACGAATTTTAACCCAATTTTTTCTCGATACCCTTACGCATATATATGTGTAAAGCAACCGAAACTTCAACATAAATTCCCTTTTAATTGCTTTTTGACGAATTTTAACCCAATTTTTTCTCGATATCCGTACGCATGTATATGTGCACAGCAACCAAAACATAATCAACCTCTCGTTGTATTTTTATTATTTACTAAACGTAGTCAATAAGTTTTACAGCTGCAAAATATTTCTATTTTCAAATTTTAATGAAAATCAAATTTTTAGCTACTAAAAAATACAACTTTAAATATAAATGAAGCACCTCGGATTAAGCGGAATCGCGAACTTTCGAGACTCGGATTTTCGAGACTCTAATAAAATTCATAAATACGCTAGTGTTCAAAATTAAGTGTATGTATACACATTGATACAAAACCAATAACTATCCAGCATTTGAAATTCACACGCATGATCATGACAACACTAGCATACTCTTGATATATATATTTTCTTTTTTTAAATTATCTCAAGTATACCATTTCAAACATATAGAATCAAAGTTTCTATAACTTGTTACTTTGCGAACGACTGAGAGATAAGCGTAACCATTTAATAACATGATCATAATATGAATTTGAAGTGTTGTGTTGGACGACTCTTTTTATGGAGCACTGTTCACTATAGGAGAAAAGAAAATGCATTCGTAGAGAGAATATTTCCTTTTGGAAATCATTAGAAAAGCTCCACAGAGAACGTTTTTATAAAATCTCATATTACAGGCTTTTGCAGTCCCCTTGGCGAGATAATTCATGGGCGATCATTGCTTATTACTGGTTTTATTATGTCTGCTGTCACGTTAACTCTGTAAACATTGACTTAGTTATACAAAACGTTCCTTGCGGAGAAAATGATAACTAAGCATTCTAACTCCAATGAAATTCCTGTGCCCAACGTATTGCCACGTGACAATCAAACAAAAACAAATTTCATTTTGGTCGAAAGACAACCCTAAGCTATTTCAATCAGATGTTTTCTGTACGACTGCCATTTATAGGTAGATGATAAATGGTAGTTTATTTTATAAATGATATTCACAATAATGAACGGCCTCTCTCCAATTCTCTTTGCGAAATCAAAGAGCTTGTGCCTTGTTTCACTTAACTTGTAGCAATGGAAATCTTTCAAAATTTTTTGATTTTCTTCTGGTAAATTTCATTTCAAAAACCATATCCGAGCAAGAGAGCACATATTTTACCGATCGCATTATAAGATATTCTCACCTTGGCAAATGCTGTTGCAGGGAGACCAACTCTCTTCAAGATGCCAGCGGTAACTTTTTTCAACATCAAGGGAAACAGTATATTCATAAGAGATTCCCGGCTGATGAAGGCTACCAACTGTTAGTACCTATATGATGGTTTGAAGGAAAATATTATTAACGATTTTATTTGAACTATTATCCTCCTTTTGTCAGAGTCTATGCATAAGCATGTCACAATTTAAAATATTTTCATAGACGATTACATGCTTGATGCATTTTATGTATACGTTAAGTCAACTCAGGTTTCATGGAATCTAAATATATCAGTCATATGTACGAGAAGTATGCTAGTGAAAATCTCGTTAAATATGTTTTCATTAGGTTGTCAGTAAATAAACTTGGGAATTATCTCGACAGCAGTTAGAGTGAACTTTCAGAAACTAAGTTCCTTTATTGCCCGACTGCACGTGCGCAACGCAGAGGAGTGGAATGTGTTTATGGGTGTATGTATGTTCCTATGTGGCGTTGTCGAGGCTAAACGCCTTTTCCAATTTTGATGATTCTTGCGTCAATCGATTTGCCTTAACCTTGGGAGGGTCACTAAACACATGACAGTAATAAAAGTTCATCATATCAACAACCAGTCGCTATATTGTCATTTCGGGATCGTGTCGCACGCCGCTATCTGCGTGCGACAGAATAGCAGAATAGAAGGATCAACAGTCGAGGCCCAGATAAATTTTACGGGGTTCTTTGACCGGTCAAAAAGGAATGGGCCTCGATTGTTGATCCTTCGATTCTGCGTTTGAATTTATGATTTGTCTTGTGTGTGTCGATTATGTAAAACTATTTCAATGGTGTAGTTTTTCAGTAGTACATAATAACATTCTAAACTACTGGGCTTATATTTTTTCTTTTTCTTTTTTGTTTTTACGCAGTCGGATTTGTTTTATTAATTAATTATTTTTTCCAGAAAGAGAAGACAAAAGTTATCAAAATATTTCGAATGCTGATTCCATATCGTACTGTTGACAGTCCTGAAGATTTTCTTTTGTCGTTTAAGTGCCTATCGTACATATTTATTTATTTTTCAGCTAAGAAAAACACTTAATGAATTGAATCCAGGGCTGCGTAGTCGGTGGGAAAATGATAAAATCCAACTTCGACTCCTTTAACCCAAAATCGGCCCGGCTCCGACTCCATAATTCCAATTCCGACTTCGTAGTTCTGACAGAACTGCAAAGGGAAAGCGATCGACTCCGACTCCTTTATCACAAAATCAATCAGGCTCCCCCTTCACAGTCCCGATTAAATCTCATACTAAACAGGAAGTTCGTTCAAAACGAAATGAGCTTACTTTTCCGTACATCACCCTCGATTTACTAACGTCTGTCATATCTCTCTCAATGTCTTAAGTCAAATGTGTCTTTGTCAAATTTAAAAGTTTTTCGAAAATAAAATATCGTTTTTAAGTTAAAGCATTCCAACAAACTGTTAGGCATTTTATTTCAGTAAATTTAAACTTATGTTATTTTTCATAGAAACATTTAAATTAAAGCATAGTTTATTATTATCGTCAATTTTATATTTGTTTTAAAGTATTCTTCGAAATTCTAGCTTTTATTGAAATGTGTTAGCATTAATTAATTAATTAATTAAAGTTTAAATTAACAAGCAGCGCAAAAACAAAACGGAAGTTGTTCTGTTCAAACTAAGTAACACTTATGTCCACAGAAGTTGATTATCATAGAGAACACAAAAAGTGTGCGTTAAAAACACATTTAACAAAACTTGAAGTAGTGAAAAGATTTTACCTGCACATATAGTTCCTTCTGCAAACGCTTTGAAGCGTTGATTCTTTCCACTATGGTATCTGAGCCAGAGTATTCAATCAATGATCCTGCGTATTGAATAGACTTTGGAAACATAGAAATCATGAAGTCGCCATTTAGGATGTATAAGTGATCAGATCCCATTAAAGCTGAAATACAAACATGTATTACGTTCACATTTTAAAGAAGCGCAAATTGTTCATTTATGCAGACTTCCATTTACAAACAAAATATCACTTGGTCAAACGTAATAAAATTAGGGACAGCGAGTTTTTAAGATGGAATTAATCGCTCCATGACGAAAATGAGTCGGGTTATCATCCTACAAACAAGCTCATTTCTTTAATTGCTGCTTTTGAACTTAAAAATTTCATTTTAGAATCGTTTCCTTTTAAAGGCAGCGATGTATTTTTTTTCGCAATAGTTCCTTTTAAAAAAATTAAAATATTTAACAATGCGTTTTAGCTTCGAAGACAGCATAGAAAGGAAAAAAAAGAAAAAAAAAAAGAAAAAAAACAGTATCACGATGTCAAAAACTCTTAGTCAGCAGTTACAATTCAGAAGACGAGTTTTACCATCTAATAAAGAGGAATTTTCTTAATGGATGAGTGAACTTTGGAATAGACTTAATCCAACTTTGTCAGAGAAACGATAAAGGTTTCATCGTTTCGTATAGATTCGCATCGGCTTTATCGTAAGTAGTAAAAAAAAATTTTAAACTACTTTGAAAGTTTGTAAAAATTAATGAGCGAAATTAACTGCATCTTTGTGAAAAGAGAACCAGCTTAGTTATATATGAAAATTAAACTACTCTATTTATTTCAGATTTAGTTAACCTATAACTATATTTTTCTTAAGGATAACTATATAACTAATTACTACATAACTACTACCTTTCATTACATACAAAACTAATTATCAGGGTTCAAAAAATTCCGAGCACCTAAAAAAAAAAAGAAAAAATACCTTCGCTTTTAAATCTTTCAGAACAAGAATTTTTCAGGACTGAAGTTACCCTGAATTTTCCAATAAACTCTCAGAAATAATTTATCTGGCACCGAAATTTTTCTCCTGATTGCCAATGTTTTACTACTTTTGTCGGTCTCGATAAAAACTATTTATTAGTTATAGTCTCGATGTGACTGGTTGCCTACTTTTATAATTTGCAATATCATTAATTTGGTAGAAAATTAGACTTACCTAAGTAGTTATCATCCTTCGTATTTTCGTGACCAAACTGCAAAATTTCGACATTGCTGGCACCAGCAGGAATTGTCACCACAGTGTTGTATCCTGAAATTTTAGGAAAATAAAAACCCACCGGAAAAAAAAAAAATTATCAACCACTCAGTACTCAGCAGTACTCTAAAACCAATGGATGATGACCTTTACAAAGCACAAAATAGCGTAATGACAACGCAAACTAGCTAATAAAATTAAAGTTGTCATATATGAGTTAGAAAGTAAATTGTACGCTGAAAGAGTTGTCTCCCCTTTCCCAACGGCGCTACCTCTCCAAATAGTACTACGTAGACCCCGAAAAGGGACTTCCCAAAAAGTGAAAAAGACCCTCTAAAAACGTTCAATGGCAGTCTGTGCCTTGACACTCCTGGTGGGCAGTGGCGTAGCTACACTTTCTGCCGCCTGGGGCGGTTGCTCAATTTTCTGCCCTTTTTGATGGTAAATAGTTGACACATTAAAGAGTCAAAAGTATTTTAATAAGATTTTATTAAACAAGAAAATAAACTTATTTTGTTTCCTTCTTATTTTTCTTGCAGAAAGGAAAAAAAAAGGGATTCAGAGCCCCGTCGAAAAATTCCAAAAGTTATGTCAAAAATCGGAATTTTAAGCAATTTTTAGTAACGTTTATAGAAAAGATGTTTGAAGATCCCTCCGGATTTTTTTTTTCAAAATTGAAATTAGTTTTAGGAATTCTTCGATGACGTTAGGGGTCGGGACTTCAAGGAAAATTTATGAAACTGAAGTGTTAAAAAAGCAATTTTAGGCTATCTTTGGATACGTGAAGATATTGGGGAAGGTTCGGAGGCGATGTCCCGAAAGCTTTTCAAGAGAACTGAAAAACACATAAATGCAGGCTGTATCTAGTGGTGCGAGGGCGTCCCCTAACTCCAACAAAGACTGGATTTTCCTTCCGAAATATTTTCAAACTTAAATAATTTTATTATCTTTGATGACGTTAAAAAGAATAGGGAACATTCAAGGGCTCTCTGGAATTTTTTCGATGCCAAAATTTCAAAAACGCAACTGTAGGTCAAATGTTTCCACAAATGTTGGGAAGTCGGATGATTTTCCCATCTCTCCTAGAAAATTTTTTAAAATGACGTCCTAAAACGTGATTTCAGCCGTTGTTTGACGAACAACGTTATGAGAGAGAGCTCGGAAGGGGTTTCCCACCCGAAATCTTTTTCAAAAAAAACTGTTGCTCATTTTAAGCTCTTCACCACTGAGAAAAAAAGGATTTACGGTCTTTCCTTTGAAATTTCTAAAAACGAAATTTGGAGCCAACTGTGATGACGTTAGGGGATTTCGTGCACATCTGGGGTCCCTACCTTAGAATTGTGTTGAAATTTAAGTTTCAAAAAACTCAAGTTTAAGCTATTTTTGGAGACATTGGATGAGATGGGGATTATAAAGTTCGAAGTTGATGTCCTAAATACACACTTCAGACTGTCTTTAATCATTATACAAGAAGGTTCAGAGCTGAACCGCCCTCAAGAGTTTGTTGGTATTGAAGTTATAAAAACTCAATAATCAATATTAGGCTAAGGATGGGCGTTATCCCTTGAAAATGCTTCGAGACTCGAAGCCTAAAACTGCACTTAGGACTGTTTGGTGACTTAAAGATATAGGGAGATTCGGTTGCTTTTCCGAAAAATGTGACATATATTGAGGGTTTAACAACGCAATTTTAAGCTGTCTTCGTTGGATCAAAATTCTCTGGCCTCAAAACACATTTTAAAGCTATCTTTGTCACACTTTAGACAGCGAAATGGGGGGAGGGTTGAAAATGGAGTCCACAAAATGCTGTTTTAGGTTATGTTTGGCCAAATTAAGGGAGAAATGTATGGTAAGCGGGTCTCCTCCGGAAATTTTTGAAAATTAAAGTTTTGAAAATGCATTTTAAGCTTTGTGACAGTAGGAAGAAGCTAAAGGTAGAGGGAAATTTAACTACTTTAAAGTTTTAGAAACTCAAATTTAGGGTCAATTTGGTTTCTAAAGGGCTTAATTAAATGGTGATAACTCCCTTTTATATCCGTGGCTGAGCGATTCATCTAATGTTGACAAACCCATAAGTTGCCACCCTGGGTACACGTAAGACACACCCCCTCCCTCTCTCTAGATCCGGTACTGCTATATTACTAAATTTGGATGATTCTCTTTTTCACTAATAGAGGTCGCATTGTGAAAGGCTTTGTCTGGAAATCATTTTATCAACTAAAAACCTTTCCTTAAAATGAATGGCTAAACGTGAAACTCATTGTATAATGGAATTAGTTGATATAATACAGTAGTACAAGCAATTATTATTCGAGTTGTGAACAGTTTTTTTAATAAAATGATTATAAATTTATTCTGTCTTAGTGAACAATTGGTCGTCAATGAGCAATTAAAGCAATTGTTGAAACATTATACTATGCTGAAAATGAGCAAGAAATCGCCCACCATTTGAGACCTCACTCCTTTTACTCTTGTTATCGCTTTCCTTTAAAAAGCGGTTTTCTTTTTTTTAATACTGTACAGTGGTTTCCAAAGAACTTACTTAAAATCAAGTGGTAGCTTCATCATATAACGAAAGGTTATGAAATTTATTGTTTCTTCCGTAATAGTTAATCTTAACAGCAAAAAGAAAAACAAAACATGGTCCCTTGACTTTACACTACCACCTCCCTCAATCTGTAGCTTCAGATGAAGGAAGAGAAGATACAAATGCCGAGATGTCCGCAAGAAAAACACGTGTTTTATATTAGAGTAATTTTATTATCATAGTCGTACTAAAACCTTACAATTTGAAGCCTTTTTTTTTCTTTTTTGCCTCCAGTAATAGACCAAAAGCGTAATTTCTCTTTTGGGAAAACGCGTGAATTGTTTTCGCATCAAAAATGTGAAATTGCCGCCCCCCCCCCCCAAATTGCCGATCGGGGCGGGCTGCCCACTCCGCCCCTCACTAACTACGCCACTGCTGGTGGGTACTGCTGTAGTAGATTTTATTTTCTTTTGAAAATTGTATATACTATGCATGGGCAGAAATAAAGAGGGAATTTAGGGGAGCAATGTTAATAACCTCCCTTAAAAGAAGAAACATACAAACAAGGTTCCAAGTCTTTCTTCTGTATATGTATCTTTAAAGTAGAAAAACAAGCTGATGTGTGCATCACATGACTTCCTTTTACTCCAATTTAATGTCATTTCCTCATTATTGGCATTTTTAATGTGATTCAATTGTTTACTTTCTAAATATCACCAACAGTGGCCAAATTAAAACCAGATTAAAAAAAAAACGCAAAATTTGTCGCCAAGTTGGCGACAAAACTCGGCGACCAAAAGACTGGCGATGTATCGCCAAGTGCCCGACAAATTATAACACCACTTGAGTTTACATCGAAATTAATAATGATTTTCCCACAAAAAGGGGCAAAAGACCCCCTTAGGAACATCCGAATGCAACCAAAATTGAAGGTGCACAACTAGGTCCCATTAGGAGTCTACGTACCAAATTTCAACTTTCTAGGACATACCGTTTTTGAGTTATGCGAGATACATACACACATACTTACAAACAGACGTCACGAGAAAATTCGTTGTAATTAACTCGGGGGTTGTCAAAATGGATATTTCGAGTGTTTGTAGGTTCCTAGGCACCACGTGTGGTCGGGTCGAAAAAAAACTCAACATTCATTCGGGGGTGAGAAAAATGGAAATTAAGGCCGATTTTTGAGTGAAAATTTCTTCGAGAATACAATACTTTTTTTTTTGTAAAAGAAGTAAGAAAGACTTCAGCATTGAAAATTCTTCAAAGCTTTTCATGTTCTCTCCTTTCCTCCAAATATTTGCTTATTGTGTTTTCCTTGTTGCTAAGTTTGTTGAAAATTTTCCGGGGAGAACCTTCAAACCCTCTCGCTATCGTAAAAAAACGAGCTGATGTATGCATCACATGACTTCCTTTTACTCTAATTTCATGTGATTTTCTCATTATTGGCAGTTTTAATGTGATTCAATAGTTTACTCTCTAAATATCACCAACACTGGCCAAATTGAAACCAGATTATAAAAAAAACAAAAAAATCGCTAAATTTATCGCCAAGTTGGCGACAAAACTTGGCGACCAAAAGACTGGCTACATTTCGCCAAGTGTTTGACAAATTATAGCACCACTTGAGTTTACATCGAAATTATCAATGATTTCCCTCCAAAAGGGGCAAAAGACCCCCTTTGGAGCATCTGAATGCAACCAAAAAGGAAGGTGCGCAACTAGACCCCACTAGGAGTCTACGTACCAAATTCCAACTTTCAGGACATTCCGTTCTTGAGTTATGCGACATACATACATACGTACATACAGACGTCACGAGAAAACTCGTTGTAATTAACTCGGGGATCGTCAAAATGGATGTTTCGCGTGTCTGAACGTTCCTAGGCATATATCCACGTGTGGTCGGGTTGAAAAAAAAAAAAAAAAAAAATCAACATTCATTCGGGGGTGAGAAAAATGGAAATTAAGGCCGATTTTTGATTGAAATTTTTTTCGCGAATACAATGCCTCCTTTTTTGTAAAAGGAAGTAAAAATCCGAAGGACAGTACCATCCCGTTCTTGAGCGTCTAAAACTTGAACTCTCGGTTTTAAGACACCAATATCAAAAAAATTCTTAGAATAGTCCCATAACCCTAAACCTTCTCTTAACATTATTAAAAGCATCCTAAAAAGCCTTTCTAGGACTTCAATTTCAAAAACATCTGATGAGTGTTTAAAAACTTCCAACTTCACTTTAATGTTAGTCTCAAAGATAGCCTGAAAATGAGCCTTAAAGATTCCACTTTCAAAAACTTTGCAAAGGAGATCGCCACCGCTCCCATCTACTCTTAAGGTCTCCGAAGATTGCCTAAAATTAATATTTAATCTTCAATTTCGAAAAATGTCCCAGGAGCGAACCCTAAAATTGATTTCAGTATTAAAAATTTCGGGAGGGAACGCTGAACCTCCTGTCACACTCTCTCTTCTTCTGCCAATGGTAACCAAAAATTGCGATTTTTAAACTTCAATGTCGAAAAATTCCCGCATAGAGCCCCTGATCCTTTCCCGTTCCCTTAACACCACCAAAGATAGCTTTGAATTTCGTTTTCGGCAATTTCCGTCGAAGAGTCCCCCAAAACCTTCTCTTCCGAAGGTAGCTTGAAATTGACCTCAGTTTCGAAAACCACATCGAGGTTAAACCCCTCCCTTTTCCTTGATGATTACCAGATACTGCCTAAAATTGAGTCTTCCCTTCCTCGGCGCGAGCAAGCACTTTTCAGAGTTCAATGTGAAAATTTCTTAGAAGACGAAATTAACTTCATCCTTGGGAAAAAAAAAAAAAAAAAAAAAAAATCGGCGAGAATATTAAGCAACATTACCGAAAATTGCGATTTTTGAAGTTATTTTTGTAAATTCCTCCGGGGGGGGGGGAGCCCTGAAAACTCCCTCCCCGATTTGTATCTCTAAAATCATTAAAGATTGACTAAAATTGTTTTAAAGTCTTCAATTTCGAAACATTTCCACAAAAGATATTATCCCGATTCCCCTTCCTCTGATTTATACAACATTGTTCTTTTCATCTTTGAATTTTTGAGCTTATTTTTTGGCTTTGGCTTAGTTTCCCTGCCCCTACAGACGCAAAAGATTAACTCCCATGATAACATGCAGCATTTTCTTCCGAAATTCTCCTTCTTACTGTCATCTTATTTATTATCACAAATATTCCCCTGCTGCTTTCCGAGCTCTCGTTTGCTTATTTCCTTTTTGATTAAAACAATGATTGTTTCTCTCCGCCGTAAGACAGACAAGAAAAATCATTCAATTGATTTTACAAATCCTCAATAGAAGGGATCCTATTGTTAAATGAAAAGATGAATTGGCATGATGACTGATGAGCTAAATTTAACCGAAGCATGTGAAATGGATTATTTGTAAGTTTAAAAACTAAAGTAAGGATTATTTAAAGCGAAACCCGATACACGATCTTAATTGAATAAGAAACTCACCCCTAATATTCTAGTTTATTTTATCTATTTACAAGCATGACTGAACAATTTATTTCTTCTTCGGTTGGAAAAAACAAATTTTCATTATAAAATTTAAATTTGAAGTACAAAGAATGCGTAAATTGTTTTAAATGTAGTGTAAAAAAATTATCTTTTTTATGTTTTGCAACTAATTTATTTGCAATTTATTTATTACTTCTAAAAAATAAAGTCTTTTTTTTTTCAAATATTGAACTTATGCAACTAGTAAAATTAAATTCCTCAGAACAGAAATGTTCAGATTACTGTAGTGACTAGATTATTTCTCTGAGGTGGGCATAATAAATCTTTAAACAGCACGGCTGCTAGTGTCTCCATCTGTCAACAGATTAATAACTAAATTATAAGTTTTATTCACTGATGTTTCTGAGGTCTAAACAGCTCCATATCATCTAAATTCAAAGCACAGTGATATCTTCAATGAGTTGTAATTTATACGCATTATGGTTATGTGACGAATAACTAAAAATAAAACTCAAGAATTAGTAAAAAAGAAAAGAGAAATTACTGCAATATTAGTGACGTGTGGTGCCATCTACTGATCTTTTCATCA
>NC_072740.1:134016205-134126656 GCF_026930045.1 Uloborus diversus
TCCGAGGATAATCGGGAGTTTACTGTATGTACAATAATTTTATAGATTTTTGTGAAAGTATCACTTATATTCACGAAGATACAAATATATCTTCAAAAATGCCAATTTTGTTCACATGTTTTCGACTCATAATACGCAGAGTTTTCCGTCAAACTTTATCAAACTTTCAAAAAAGTTGACCGCATACAAGAAAACAAAACATTGAAAATGTGACTAAACATTACCATTTGAAGTAATAAAATTTTCACTGCACTTGCGCAAACGACAGCAGTTTGTAATCTTCATAATTTCGCAAGCAGGGGTATGTACCAACTTAAAAAAGAAAAAAAAAAGCTGAATATCTCAAAAATTTAGAAAGGTAATGGAAATCTAATGAGCTGTATTTCAATGATTCTCGGATTCGAGGCGGTCGCCGAAGACGGCTAATCTAGCCGCCCTCGTGGCTAGTATTTTATTGGTGTTTGTATTGAATCAAAAACATGTTTCTTAAAATATCTCAAAAACTCATTTTTATTGACGGGTTAACTGCCATTAACCATAGTAGATTTATACCTCCTCATAAGTTTCTGTGTTCTGTTTCTCCAAATGAAGAGTCCGAAACATCTCGAAAATATAAAATGAAAATCAGACTTTGTTTTACGTTACGGAACGTAATTCAACAAGTAGGGGAATGTGAAGCAAAGAGAAACAGTTAAGATAACTGAGCTTTTTCAAAATGAACAATTTGGACATTTGTTTTGAAAATTACATTACGTAAAGAAAGAACATCATATTTTGAAATAAAACTTACACTGAAACAGTATTTTTTGCAAAGTCTTCAAGAAAAAGATAAAAATTTCCCTTTATTTTTCATGGAAAATAAAATATTTTTCCAATGAAATACTTTCTTTCGATTACAACAACAAAAAAGGAATCGGTAAAGAAAATGTTGAATGTATAAATGAAAAGATGCTGAAACATTAGACGAATAATGAAAAAAAAAATGTATTTAATTATTGTATAAAGAAAAATAAATGAGCGAGTAAATGAGTGAATGAATAAGAAAAGAAGTGAATTAATGAATAAATAAGTGAATTACTTAATGATGAAATGTAGTGAATTAATTGATAAATAAAGATTTAAGGGTTTTAGTAAATGATTGAGCGAGTAAACGAAATAAACTATTTCATTCTGCCCCATCCACTTTGTCCCGCATGTACTTGACTAAAAAAAAAAATAAATAAATACAAATAAGCTAAACATTAACTAAATTAAATCTACACTAAGTATTAAGAGGTTTCAAATTAATTGAGAATTAATTTAAGATGTTAATAACAAGAACTTAACCATTTTGTAGTCACAAAACTACTTTTTGACTTACAACAAAATGTTACAACACGAGTATCATGTTTTTAAAAAATTGCCTGTATTATCAAGTGCTTCAACCTGAGGCGATATTTTTTTCCTGACTGGAATAGACTACACGTGGTACTTCACAGTTAAAATATTACCGGATAGGTGCCGCTGAAAGCAGAGAAAATATTTCACTATTTCACTTGGCCCCACATTCCCCTTCTTCACGATAATCAGATCTAGTCATCGAACATTTCGAAACAAATGGATTTGTCTTTATTTAGATAAAAATGTCAATAGCTCTCCTTCGAAAATTATTTACTTTTTCGGCAGGTTCTTTCACAAGTTTCAAATTAAAATATAATGTATTCGTTATAAATGCATGATTATGTTTTTTACCAAATTACTTCTAATTTGCTATTGACAACATAACTATTGCAGTCGTAAGATAAAATGTTTTGAAGGTGGTGGTGATGGTTTTTTTTTTTACCAAATTACTTCTAATTTTCTACTGACAACGTAACTACTGCAGTCATGAGATAAAATGTTTTGAAGGGTGCAGCTTGATCAATTGGCATATTACAGCAATAATAAAGTAGCGTCCTTTCAGCTTCTTATTGGTTGTTGTGAAATAAATACGATGCTTCGCGTGCTGTAGTCACTATTGTAAACAAGAAAGCATGCCGTAACTGAGCATCATATTTGGTTATTTACTTACCATACTGAACTTCGGTGAATTTTCCACGAATGACTCGACAGCTGGTTCCATTTCCGCCACATACACCGCATGCGTCTGTGATTTTATTAGAATTTAATTTGTGATCGCAGCCAGCTGCCTAGAAAGACAAATATAGCTATTAGACACAGTCATTGATGACTTAGATAGCTGCAAATTTCGGGATTAAAATGACACCAGAACCTACAATCCCGACAAATGTAATTCATTTATAGCTACACTAAATAGAGATTGTTACTGTTTGTTTCATTAATTAAGGTTATGATGTCGACTTTTTTTACCCCTGGTGCAAACACATCATGATAAAGTTAATTCAATTTTAGTTTGTGATCCCAACCTGTTGTCTGGAAAGAAAAACAAAGCAATCACTATTCTGCTGTGGGCAGGTAAACGGCAGTATTTGCAGAAATGAGTTTGAGATATTTGAAGAAATGTGTGTTGGATTCAGTGCTAACAATAGGGAAATGTAGCAATTAAGACGTTTTTTTTTCAGCGAAAATTAAGCAAGTAAGCTTGTATTATGAAGCTAACGTACAACAGATGACAAAAAAAAAAAAAAAATGCAGTTACTGCCCTCTACCTAACCACGGCAGAACTGTTCATTGATTATTAGTTAAACAAGGAGAGGTATGTATGTAAAACCTAAGAAAAATGATAATTGCGTAAGAATTCGTAGCCGGATACATCACGGGAAAGATGCAACAGGAGAAAAAGATCCGAAAGAACACAAGGCCATTTGTTGGATTTAACTAGCAAAAAAGACTAACTTAGATAATAGTTTATAACGTTACTACAGATGCTCAACATTTTTCTGCAATCAAAGAAACTAAAATGTATTTGACCGTGTCCGGCAACTATAGTACTTCGCGCAAATGTGCATCGCGCAAATTGCATCAGCAGGTGGAAACTTCGAGATTCTGTTGTATCAGTATGATCTATTTTCATCTAGTACGTAATTTGTAGTATTTATGTCGAGCAATTTTTCCGATTAACAAATGACCTTACTTTTCAGATCTACCTCTGCCATAGTTGTGCCAAGGAGAGATGGCGGATGAACTGGAAGTGGAAACAGAACACTTAATCTTGTAATGGTAGGATCAGCTAAAAATGAAATACTATTTTCCTTTTTATGCATAAGAATGAAATTATATTATTTTTATGTGCATAAAAAAGAAATATTATTATCCTTTGAGTAATTGTGTTTGAGGTAACATATTTTACTCTTCAAATTTGCATTCTTTATTTAATGATATCAGGTTATTGATGATAGATAGCAATTACAATGTTTTCATCTTTTTCTTTCTGTTAAAGACAAGCTGTACCTAATTACTTATACCACAAATTGCATGTGTAATTGGCAAAATAATAAATAGACACTGGAGGGAAAAAAATCTTTTACGGTATTAGACAGTTTCCCAAAATGAAATCAAATCATATTGTTTGTTTTTCGCTAATACTACCCACTAATTGATTAATCCTAACGTACCAACCGTAGCAGAACAATTACTCAACCATTCAGCTGAAAAAAAAATTTCTTGAATTAAGCTTATAATTGCAAATGCTTGAATTAATATCTGCAAAGCACTTGCTTTCAAAAAATTAAAATTGCATAATTAGCTTTTCAAGAAAAATGAATCATGTCCCAATTTAAATATTCTAAAGAAGATTTTGCGTGAGACTGAATTGGGATTAAGTCAATATGTTTCAAGAACTTATGTCATGTTCATTAATTACAACTCTTTAAAATATTTTCAGAAAGCTATAGTATTATTGAATAAATTATTGTAAACAATTGGTATAACTTTTAAGAAAGACAATTAATCAAATCGTATTTCTCTGGACTTCCCTTAATAATTTCCGTCATACCCATTAAATTTAATACAATAGAAGTTGAAGCTATAGTTGCTGCTTTCTAAAAATGTATTGAAAAAATTAGATGCTAACCCCAACGACTTTCTTTTTCATTCACTAAATAAATGATTGATGTTTTTAATGCCTCAAAAAAAAAAAAAAATAAATAAAAAAAAATAAAAAAAATAAATAAATAAATAAATAAATAAATAAATAAAAAAAATAAATAAATAAATAAATAAAATGGTTGCGTGTATTCACGTACGCGTGCTAGAAGAAATACTTCATAAAAGACTTTTTTAATACAATCCTTGCAACCATAAAACTATTGTCAACGTAATGAATGACACTTTCAAATGTAAATAAATGTGATGATTGCTTAGCGTTTGAGAACTGAAACTGTGTGAACGAAAACTGTATGAAACGTGTAAAAAGAACAGAATTACAAAATATTAGTGCCTTTGATGGAACGAAAAATAAAATATTTTTTAAATGCATAAAAACTTTTACAGAGGTTTATTTTACAAATATCATTGCGTTTAGCGTTGATTCTGCAGGAGTCTAGCTAAATATTGCCAGATTGACACCACATTCGGCATAACATTTCTATCGCCAACTAGATGATATATTACAAGTTGGCAACAAAAAATTGGCGTCATAAGAAACTTGGCGATCTATCGCCAAATAGTCGCCAGTTTGTGACATAACTGTAGTCTGAAATAACACTAACTTCAATTTGCGTACAAAACATAGAAACCTCTTTTGTAATATTGGCAAGCAAAAGAGAAGGTGCACAACTAGACCCCACACAGACTCTGCACGTGGAAATGCAACCTTCTACGGTACCCATTTTTTGAGTTATACGAGGCACATAGCGACATCACGAGAAAACTCGCGATAATTAGGGCGATAAATAGATATTTCGGGTGCAGACAAGCCGAAAACTTCTTAAGGAAAATTACTATTCAAGGGTGAACAACATGTAGACTTAGACAGAAATTTGATTGAATTTTTTTTTTTTTTTTGGCGGACATGATTCTTTCTGTACTCACTCAAGGAAGTAAAAAAGAAAGCAATTGATGTAGTAACCTTCTTATGCTCAAATATTTAGCATTCGCTCTAAGAGACTGACTTACGTTTGTCACGTCTCTTGGCGTTATTAGGGGCAGCACACATTCTGCAGCTGTGTTGCAGACTTTTGGTTATTTCATTATTTTATTTTATTATTTATCTTCCAGTTTTAATGTACATGGACTTTATGTTTTTGAATTGCTGTTGACATATTTTTTTTACGAAATAATAAGTATCATTTCTATAAAAACAATGATGTTATGCTAAGTTATGTTTTTGTTACTTCACCCTGCAGGATTTAGCTTAGTTATATTGGTTTTCCTCTGACTATTTTGTCTGAAAAAAATGTTATGATTTTTGTACATAGTAGCACTTTCGGACTATACTCTGCGAATATTCTGTTAAAATACTCAGCATACCTTCCACCGCAGATTATACGACACACTGTTTGATTTCTGTTTTGAAGCAAAGTGTATTTAAAAATTTGAAAATGATTATTCAAGAACGTCAACCAGAGACATCGCATATGCCTTACAAAGCTTATATTTGTTTCTATGATAAAGAAAACTTATTTTGAATCGTATATTACGCTGAATTTAGATGATTCGGATCAGAGCGATAAAAAGAGATCAAGTATTACGAAATCGATGCGGATGAACGGGAAAGTTAGCCAGTTTAGTTCTGAATGAGCTTCTTCTTACGAATGTAATATAGTAGTATCGCGGACTATTCTTCAAAATGCTTATTTTTATATTTTTTGAAGGTATTCATTCACATCTTAAGCGCTTTTGATATGTTATAAAGGGAACTAAGTGTAAGGAGAAAATTCTCTTCCTTGAGAATACTCTCAAGAAAATTCTCCTAAAGATTATTACCGAGAATTTTTCATCTCTTCTTTTAGGAGTACTTGATTTGATAATCCACCCAGGTTTTATGGTAGAAACTAGATTTAATACTTGAAGGCAACATTTCCTTCCATTAATTTGTAAAACGTGATTCGTTCAGCATTCCCAGTACATTTATAAAAATCTGTATATCGTTGAAAAAAACTGCTTCATATAGGCAGATTTATTTTCGTATTGTTGTAAAAACAAGGGGCCAATATGAACAGTAAGCTCAACTTTTATTCAGGATCATATTCTGTCCTGCAATATCAAAACACCTTGTCTTTTTACATCTTGCCTTTTACGGACACACCTTGGATCATATTCTGTCCTGCAATATAAAAACACCTTGTCTTTTTACACCTTGCCTTTTACGGACACCCCTACAAAACACCTTGCCTTTTACGGAAAAAAAAGTTTGAAGTTTTCAAGTCAAACTGGATATTTGTGGGACCGGAAAGTAATGTCGTTTCTTTTTCAAACAAATGAATTTTGTTAAAAATATATAGGTCGCAGTGAAAAAATTCGGACAACGTTTGCATCATCGAATGGAAGTAAATTGATTTCTTTTTAATGAGTGTCTTTACTTTTTTTTGTCTCTTACTTTAATTAGAAAATAATTTATAATCTATCTCCATACTTTATGTATTGTTTATCGGTTTCTAAAATTTCAAGCAAAAGATCTGCTATTTTGAAGTTGTTAAACCAAGAAGAACGACAGTTCGTTTGTTTGTTGTGCCTTGGCAAACAGTATTTGATGCAATATGCCGTTTCAAGTAGCTTAGAAATGATAGTCGACGGCCAGGAAGTGTACAAAAACCAACAGTGAACATCTCCGTTAACCGTCAGGCTATCCAAAAGTGAGTTCAATGAAATCTTCGGGTTCCATGAGAGAAGGTGTTCGTGAGATAGGAATATATGATTGATCAATGCGGCTAAAGGCAAAAATAAAGTTCGGGCAGAAGCTTTACAAGTTTCAAAAAAAGTTCAGCCTTTTGCTGAAGAAAACAAATTCGTATGACTCTAGATATGCCAGAAATGTTTGAGACGGACCGCAAGTCCGCGCTGGAAGAGATACCTTTCACTGATGAGCAGCTTTTTACCGTTCAACCAACTCCCAGAACGATAGGATTTGTAGACACGGCAAGCACCTTAGCAAATGTTGAATATCGCCAAAATCTGAAGTTAGGATTCATCTGGGATGGAACTAGCCCAAGCGGCTTATGGTTTTTGTGAATGAGGGCGGTAAAATGAATAAAAAAGTTTACCAGAGGGACATTTTAGAAACTTTTGTACTTCTGTGGGCCTAAGAGCACTTCGGCAATGTCGACTGGGCGTTTCAAGTAGACTCCGTACCAGTTCATATGGCCCAAAAAGACAAGAGTGGTGCAAGGTGTATGTTCTTGACACGATATTATCTGCAGAGTGAACGCTCTACTCGCTAGATCTCAACCTCATGGATTACACTGTACGGCCTATTTTAGAGTCTGAGGTCAACACTAAACTACACAAAATATTGGACTCTATGAAGCAATTGTTTTAGATTGAATGGGATAGATTAAAGGTAAGACTTGCGGCCTTTGGCTGAAAATTTCAATAAGTGGTTGCGCCTCTGATCCACTGTAAAAGGCGACCAGTTCGAAAAAAAAAAAAAACTATTGATTGCTCAAAGTCAACTCATATTATTATATTTTGTGTTTTCCTAATCAATTTATTTTTAACGAAGATACACGGAAAATTGCTTGTCCGGATTTCTTTGCCGCACCCTGCGTTACAAATGCTTTCATTTTTAATCAACGATGTACTTACCCTCGTTATCAATAGCCTTTTGCCATCTAAATGCAAATTCCCATCCATTTAATGCACCATCTAATTGCTCATGCAATTTTTCAACCAAGGAAAGAATCAATTGATTTTTAGAGCAAAATACCTGGAAATGGCATCTAGGGTACAAGCCAAATTTTCAAGTTTTTGTCACATAAA
The DNA here is from genome assembly GCF_026930045.1 of Uloborus diversus. Classification (NCBI taxonomy): domain Eukaryota; kingdom Metazoa; phylum Arthropoda; class Arachnida; order Araneae; family Uloboridae; genus Uloborus; species Uloborus diversus. The sequence continues at coordinate 134,024,063 of NC_072740.1, forward strand.
AAGTATTTTAGCAATTGGAAGTAAGGGAAATCAGATGCAGCAATTAGCGGTGAGAATATTTCCCCTATTTTCAGCAGAAAGAGTGATCATGAAACACGATAATACGAAAACTCACTGCTCAAGGCGAACCTTCAAAAAATTAATAAACTGTGGTTGGCTGCTCCTCTTACAATACTTAACAGACATTGCACTATCTGATTTCCCTCTATTCCGATCTATTTGTGAAAAAAAAATGAAAATTTGCCTAACTTATAAAATACCATCTCCAGATATTTTTCGCAAAAATTGATGCATTTCTATCTATCTGCGATTGAAATTTTGTGCTCTACACGGAAAAAGATGGTTGATAACGATGGTAATTACATCATTGATTAAAAAATAAAAACTTTTAAAAATTTATTTGTTTGAAAAAAAAAACGACATTACTTTCCGGTTCCCCTAATATTTCTTCATGTCGTTTGGAGTAAAGGCAACACTTCGCGATTAGCTTTATAATATCTGAAGTTGCAATATCTGAAGAAACGTGGTTACAAGAAATTTCAACTGATGAGTAAAATGAAGAGCAACTTTCAAACACTGAAGGTCTGCCACACCTCCTTATCTTAAAAACAAAAATTGTGGCATCATATTTCATCCAATTACGAATGAGAATTTCATCATCACACTTATTTTGGACTCATTCATCGTCGTACTCTTACCGGCTTCAATTTTGGTTACTTTCTTGAAGCTATTCTAATTACTTTAATCAGAAACAGAGAAAACAAATTTCAGGTAAAAATAATTGCCCATTATGAAATACTTAAACATCCAAAAAAAAAAAAAAAAAATTAATCTTAATGATTCATTTACATCTGTAAAGTTAATTTTCTTTTGCTTAAACTGCATATCGTTTTTCATGGATTATATAAATCCTATATTCTGCGACGTAGGAAAATTTATTACTTACAGCCATATTCACCAGACGAGTAGAACCTCGATCAGACACTTTAACTGCCAATTGAAGCCTTCTGATTGGTTGAAAAATGTTCAGATTGACGATTCGGTGCCGAATGAGGTTCAACTGCACTGGTGAATATGGGCGTTACAGAGTCACTGAAATAAATAACATGACTATATTGCATGTTACAAATTTAATTGTAAGATTATTGACTGATGTTCATAAACGCTTGGTCTATAAAATATTTTACAATTAGCTTAGAAAATAAAGGTATGCAATAAGCGATATAAATGGCTCAAGCACTTACCATGCATTTACCATTTATGCAAATGTCAAACGTGTCCGGTCCACAGGTAGTTCCATCGATTACTTTCTCCTTCAGAAGAAAATAGGCAGCTGTGCCAGCTGCTCGACAATACAGCTTGCATCGATCTTTAATGTCCACTGAAACAATAATCTTGATATACACTTTTGTCAAATTTTGAAAGTTATGAGTTTTAATGAAGTCAAGGAAATATATGAAACTTTAAAACGAGTTATGTTTAGTGTATCTATACATAGGGTAACGGCACCAGTAACAGACATGCTTAAGACATCGCTCTAAGGTTAACTCAATTTTCTGACCCTTTAAATGTAATTAGATTTTTAAAACTATTTTTCTCCCACGCAGCAACATCTCGTCTAACGTTTGGCTGCTTCTGGATTCTCTGAATTAGTCAATTCTATTTTTATTTGCTAAATTTCGAAGAAAGCTCCGAACCCAGTAACAGACACCGAAAAATCTGATGATACCAAGTGACAGACTGGCTAAAAGGATGAGTAACAGACAGGGTGAGTAATAGATAAAATTCCATTTTTCTCTTAAAAATTTGAAAAACGTTATTTGCTTCTAGTACAAATTCAAATGAGCAATAATTGAGTACCTACCCACCTAGAAAATTTTCATCACAAAAAAATAAAAAATAAATTAATTAATGAATTTTTGTCATTTTAAATTCAAGTTATGTTTTTCGCAATCACGAGCGTGTGTGAGTGTTTCTTTGTTTAGGCGTGTGCGCGTGTGTGTGTAGGCGTTTGTGTGTGTATATGTATGCGACAGCGTGTAGGAATTCATGTGTGTAGGCATACGTGTGTGTGGAAGGCGGGGAGAAAATAGTATCATAGGAACGTCATTCAAAGGTCAAATGAAAACAATAAGCAAATAATGATTGATCAACTGAATTCAGCCTTTGAGTTTTTAGCCATGGCTGAAATACATCGGCCAAAAAATCAAACTACGTCTTGCTTGTCATCCGCTTTTCTAATTCCCAACTGAACTTAATGCTATCTGGGATTCTTACGTATTTATGGATCACTGTTGGTGGTAGAAGATGCCCAGCAGCGTTTGCAATGAATAAAACTGTGACACATTCTTTTTCATCATCGTTCACAACTTTGGATACATTTTTTTCATCTTTTATTGCAAGCACTCGGGATACCTTCGGGTTGAGGAAAACGAGCTGATGTGTGCATCACATGACTTCCTTTTACTCCAATTTAAAGCCTCGGAAAACAAAGAAACACTTTAAATATCTTCACCCCAAGTTTGTTGCGAACCGAAGCAAAGAAAACGTTTTATACAGATAAATTTTCTCAATATTGGCAGTTTTAATGTGATTCACTGGTTAACTCTCTAAATATGGCCAAACTGAAACCAGATTAAAAAAAAAAAAAAAAAACCGCCGAATTCGTTACCAAGTTGCTGACAAAACTTGGCGACCAAAAGCTTGGCGATACATTTCCAAGTGTTTGCCAAATCATATTACCGCTTGAGTTTACATTGAAATTAACAATGATTTTACCCCAAAAAGGTGTAAAAGACCCCTTTTGGAACATCCGAACGGAACCAAAAGAGAAGGTGCACAACTAGACCCCACTTGGAGTCTATGTGCCAAATTTCAACTTCCTGGGACATACCGTTCTTGAGATATGCGAGATACATACACACATACGCACATACATACGTACATAAGGACGTCACGAGAAAACTCGTTGTAATTAACTCGGAGATCGTCAAAATGGATTCTGCAGGTTTCTATACGTTCTTAGGCATGTATCCACGTGTGATCGGGTTGAAAAAAAAAATCAATATTCATTCGGGGGCGAGCAAAATGGAAATTAAGGCGGATTTTTGAGTGAAAATTTTTTCGCGAATACAATAGTACTTCCTTTTTTGTAAAAGGGAGTAAAACAGTTTCGTCACAATTAAAAATTCAATGTGGATTTGTTAAAGTGCCAAGATGATTGTTGTCTTTTAAATAGTCGTAAACGGTCTTGAACCAGTTGCCTAGGCTTTCTGTAATTACTTTTGAACGAGACAATGTGAGGTTTTCTCTGATCCTATGAGAGACTGAGGGGTTCCGTTAAGGAAAACCATTGTACCATGATTTCCCAGGTCTTCCATCAGTAAAAGAATTTTCTCTCCCCAATTCCTTTAAGAGCATCTGCACACTGTCTAAGAATTCTTCTTTTACTATCGGAAACCCTGTTAGATGATGAGGCTATCCAGAGTACGAGTATTTTCTCCTCATCCATTGAACGCACTAGGTCTGGACCTATCCTTCTTATGCTCGGATAAACCCCTTTCACTTTGTCCAAAAGTGTAACTCGTGTTGCTCTATTTTTCCTTTCTGAAGCGGCAACACACATACCATTACTATTTACATCCAATAAAGCAGTTTGCATATGTTCTTCACTGTAAGAGAATTTCCTGGCGGGGGGGGGGGGGGCATCCTGAACTGAAACAAAGATATTTATTCACTATTCTGAGGTTACAAAAAAAATATGGCATGAGTAACAAACACCCTTTTGGACCATTAACAGACACCTTGTCTGCCACTAGTTACGTTGTTCGATTTTCAATATTGAACCTGTAGGCACAGTTCAATCAATGAATAACCTCATCTGGAGCGAAAAAAAGGATAAAAATGAAAGAGGCTTCAAGGACCAATAACAGACATGGATGTCTGTTACTACAAAAGCGAGTCTTTTGGGGATGAGTAACAGACATAGATAAAACTCACATTAGAAGTGATTGTACGTGGAAAACGGTGAGAAAAATTAAAAGAGCATATCTCAAAAATTAAAAATACCTCCAGCATGCACTCATGTCGACATTTTATATTGCAAAATGCTGGTTGAAAGCACTCGCCTTCTTAGCGTAAACGGCTAGCTGCAGCATGAAACACCTGCTAACTTCGAGGTAGCTATTCATAACTTTCCACTACTGCCTTGTAAATACATACTGACTCATGAAATTCATTCTGATAACACTAGGTGACTGCACCGTATTCATTGGTCACAGCATCATCAGTTTAACCCGCCAAAAATTCTTATTATTTACAAATACAAATACAAATGTGACGACCAGCAACAGGCTCTGGGCCCAGCTAGGCTGGTCCTAGTCAATTAATTAGTCCCCAATGAAGATCAATGGCCCTCTTAAAGCTATCCACTCCCTTGCTCATTACCGCCTCTTCCGCTAAGCTATTCCAAGTGCCCACGACCCTGCTAAAGTAGTAGTTTTTCCTGATTTCCAAGTTAGCCTGAGAACTTATGACTGTCTATTACTGGACCCTTGTCTGTTACTGGTGCCGTCACCCTAAATAGTATTTTTGGGCCGTACAACAAATGATCTATTCAAAAAAAAAAAAAAAAATGCTGAAGCGACAATATATAGTATCTTTGATTGAACGATAGTTGCAGTACTTGGCACCGCCGTCCAATTTCTCACAGTAGTCAAACATTTGGAGATGGAAGAGCACTAAAAGACTCCGTTTAAGTTAATTTCCTAATGTATATACAGGGTGCTCCGTTTTAACCTGCAAGACTTCGATTTTCGCTACCGTTAGTCCTAGATGCATACTTTCAATTGCAAAAATGTTCAAAATCAGATGCGGAGTTAAGATATTGAAAGTTTGAAGCAAAAAAAAAAAAAAAAAAAAAGAGTCAAAAAATACAAAATTTAACTTTTTATACTTTCACTAAGTCCCCCTAACTTATGTTTAGCGAAATAATCTCCATTCAAAACTATTATTGTAACAAAAAACTTGACATTTGTGCGACCAAAACTCAGGGAGATATACCAGTTCAAAGTTTTAAGGAACCACACAAAAGATGAGATTTAAACTTATCGCCCTCTCAGAAGAATGACAGGTTGTCGAATTAAAAAACCAAGGTATTCATATTTTTCATTGTTATTCAAAAATAAATGCAAATATTATGCCGTTATAAGCAAAAACACACTCCAAAACTTTAAACAATTTGAAAATAAACGCTCTGTGCACACATATAATATTAAACACTAGTAAACCGCTATATTTTCCCCCAAAAAGTGTTATTGACAGGGAGTGTAAAGTGGTCTAAGTCACAAATCGCTGCGTTTCATATCCCGCTGAATATTGGTCGTACTAATTTGAAACGTTTTGTCTTCGAATTATTTTTCGACAGAGATTATTTCTCTAAATATAAGTTAGGGGACCTGGGGCCCGTATAAAAAGTTAAATTTTGCATTTTTTGATTCATTTTTATTTTTACTTCAAACTTTCAATATCTTAACTCTGCATCTGATTTTGAACAGTTTTACAATTGGAAGTATGCATCTAGTACTAACTGTTGCGAAAATATAGGTCTTGCAGGTTCAAACGGAACAAACACCCTGTATAGTATATACATGTGTATATCAATATACATGTATGTATGCTAGACTAATTTGTCTACGATAAAATGATTTTTCTTTAATTTAACCTGTGTATCTGTGGTTTTTGGAAGAGCAGTTTCTCTGACTCTACTGAATACATTAGTTAAAATAATACATCTTCAACTAATTAGCTATTCAGTATAGTGAAATGCTGAAATGATAATACGTAGTATCTTTGAATCTTCGACAGAACGATAGTAGCAGTACTTAGCATCACGATCGTCGTCTAATTTCTAACAGTAGTCGATCATTGGGACGTGGTAGAGAACTAATACACTCCGTTTAAGTTCATTTCTTTTTATTTTCTAATGTATAAGTATTATATACATGCGTAAATAAATATACGTGTATGTATGCTTAACTAATTTAAACATGTTAAAATGATGTTTCTTTAAATTAAGCCGTGTATCTGCGGTCTTTAAAAGAGTAACTCCGTCGACTGTATTGTCTACATTAGAGACAATAATATTTCGACATTTTAATGTCAAATAAACATCGGAAAACTACTTTTTTACTTGCCTAATTTTTGACACCGTGGAATCTAATGAATAAATGTTTACGTGGTTTAACGATACGCAAATGTAATCTGCGTTCTATCTATTGCTCCCGAATGGATCATTTTCCCTGTTTCCTTCTATCGTGAGGCTACTTTATATTTTCATGTAAGAATAAATAAATATTAATAACATGACCACATTTCGAATTTTTTGTATCATAAACTGAACTTGTTTCTATATTTTCAATTCTTTTTTTCAAATCATGAATACCATATTAGTTTAACCTAAATTGAATGAGCGTAAATCCACCTAAGTTTAGTATTCATTGCTGATTAATTGGGGAGAACCCCTTCATAGCATTCCCCTTCAAAAGCATCCCCTCCAAAGCATTTTTTAAAGAGCGAGTACGCGATTTAAAATGTATCATGCAATTTGATTCTAAAAGGTTAATTAACCTTTTTCTTTTTCTTCCTGATCAATTATCTGAATTTTTAGAATTGAATGAAAGAAGAGCATAACTTACCTCCCGCAAAATGGGGCACCCACCGAACATTTTGATCAACACCAACGAAACCAAAAGTTTTACCGTTGAATGCAGAGCACTGCTCTTCACGAAAATCTTTGGTTCCCAGTGGACAATCCTTTAAAAGATAAAAGGGTTTTAAAAGTACCAATTTTTTAAATGTTAAAGCTTCAAGAAAAACACACAACGTTTAAATTTTAATGACGTAAAAAGCACTGAAGTAAAATAAATGACATTTTTTAACCACAAAACACATATACCGGATAAACTCTAATGCCTGAAAAAACATCATCGTAACATGAAAAAATTATAAGCAGTGCACAGAAATTTCCCGATTTTTTTAAAATTTTGTTTTTTACATTCGGTTGATAGGATGCAAATCTTTTTTTCTTCTCGCAATCAGAGCTTATCTGTATGAAACAAATACCGAATAAATAGAAAAAAATATCATTAAATAAATCACATGCTTTTTTAATAAAAACGAAAATTAATTTAGTATTTTCATTTCTTTCCACAGAGGACTTCTCTTGCTTTAACGAAAGTATCTACATCTATGATTACTTGGGTAGCAAAGTAAAGTAACCGATGAAAGCTGATAAGCGAAAGATTTATTCAAATTGACAACTCCTCCTCTTAACAAAGTGCATTGGGATCGGAACTCATGGGGATTTTAACTAACACTTTTCGGAAATCGATTTGGTTATAGAAGCTAAGGTGCACTATTTTATCATTTTATGGTATTGATCCAGAAGCTTTGTTAACAGGAAGAGTAATAGTGTTACATTCCAGATTAATATTTTCAAAAGAAAACACATTTGTAGAATTAATTTATATTTTTGTTGATTTTTCATTTCATACGATTTATGCTCCTTCATTCTATAGCGCAGTCAGTTTTCTTTTCTCCTTTTACCTTATAATATTCCTTTTAAGTTTGAGTGTGTTTTCGTTGACAAAATACCTCGAAAACTAAGCATCAAAAATTGTTGCTAAAATCAAGATTGAGATCATTTTTAAGCATTCAGTTCGCATTTATGCTTATCATTGATTTATAAAAATAAACGTTTTTTACCAAATAAATTTTACGCTTACAAAATTAAAACTAGATTCACTAGTTTTCTGATTTCATTCTGCCGATTTCACGCTACTTTAACATGTGTGCATGTATGTTGTACTGAACTGCTTCTGACATATGTAATCACAATAACCCCCCCCCCCTTAACCTGAACATAGCCCCTTAAACTGAAGTAGAGTTCGGATTTTGTTAGACAATTTTTCTTTTGTAAATCATTGAAACATTCTAAATACACAATCTGACCATTTCAAACATCACATGTTGGTTGAATAATACAGTGAAATATCCCAAAACTATAGTACTTATCTTTATATTTTGCTTCACATGTTTCCCTGTCTGAATAAGACTTGTAAAAGGTAAGAAAAGTATTTTCATTTCTTACCTTTCTCTGGAAGCTCATGACTCAACCTGTTTGCAACATAAATGTTAAAAATATCGCTTCAAATTTAATTTGTTTTTAAACGAACATAAAACAGTCGAATATCGATAACTCGAAGCTTATAACTCAAATATTTCTTTATCTCGAAGTTTTCATCGGGTCCGAAACTCTTGAGGCTGTTGTGGAAACTTCCCTTAATTCAAATTACCAATAACTCAAACGTTTCAGTCAGTTCGTTGGGGTTTCGAGTTATCGAGAGTTGACTGTATAGCAATTGTAATTTACACGAAAATAGTGACAGTATTTAACAGGAAATGGAAGTTATCTTTTAGCAATTTATATTTTTTTTTTCACGGCATTTTTTTAATTAATAAACTATTAAATATCTTAAAAATAGAGGATTTTAGTACGTACATGTGTTTGGCAGGATTTGTAACGAACTCTGTCGCCAACGCAATATCGTCCACCATTAGTTGGCCTAAAAATATAAGGTTTTGTTAATAGGGGATTATTTAACACTTACCTTTATTATAAATAATTTCTAGTTAGTAAACATTTCATCTAAAAGGGAAAATAAAAAGAACGATTGAATAAGTAATGGTTAGTTGGAATGTTAGACGGAATTGTTTAGTGTCACTTTCAGATTGAGAAACAGTTTAACAAAGAGAGAGACAACGACACACATGAAAAACCAAATGAATGAAAACTGACAACTGTTAAGCTGTCAAAATTAACCCTATTCTTTTCGAATATTTAAAATTAGAACGAAAAAAGCAATATTTTTTTTTTAATGACGAAATAGTTGAATGAATAAACAATTATAAATGCACACAAGCATCATTCTTTCCTGTATGTTTATTTGAAACGAACTGATGTGTGCATCACATGACTTCCTTTTACTCCAATTTAACGTCATTTTCTCATTATCGGCAGTTTGAATATGATTCAATAGTTTACTCTATAAATATCACCAACAGTGGCCAAATTAAAACCAGATTTTAAAAAAAAAAATCGCCAAATTTGTCGCCAAACAATCGCCAAATTTGCCAACGGCGACAAATCGCCAAATTTGTCGCCAAGTTTTGGCGACAAAACTTGGCGACCAAAAGACTGGCGATATATTGCCAAGTGTCTGCCAAATTATAACACCACTTGAGTTTACATCGAAATTAACAATGATTTTAACCCAAAAAGGGGCAAAAGACCCCCTTTGGAGGATACGAATGTAACTAAAAAGGAAGCTGCACAACTAGATCCCAATAAGAGTCTACGTAACAAATTTCAACTTTCTAGGACATTCCGTTCTTGAGTTATGCGACATACATACACATATACGCATATACATACGTGCATAAGACGTCACGAGAAAACTCGTTGTAATTAACTCGGGGATCGTCAAAATGGATATTTCGGGTGTTTGTACGTTCCTAGGCACATAACCACGTGTGATGGGGTTGAAAAAAGAACTCAACATTCATTTGGGGGTGAGCAAAATGGAAATTAAGGCCGATAAAAATCGACCTTAATTTCCATTTTGCAAAATTTCCATTTTCCATTTTGCAATTTCCTTTCTGCATTCAAAATAAAAGGTGAAAATTTGTTTTCTAGCTTGTTGATTAGAAACAGAAACTTTCGAGTCTTGCTGAAACATCTACTGGGCAAGCTAGACATAATTTTTCTGATTTTATTTCTTTATCTAAATGCAACTTTATCATCCCATCCGGTTCACTTCTATCGATTTCTTTGAGGAATACGAGCTAATTATGTATGAATAGTTCTAATAATCTGCCTTCTTTTAGTTTGACGATTCACCAAAAAAGAGCTATTCACTTTCAAAATTTTATTCGTCAAAACCAAGTTACTGTAACATTTACAGTGACATCCTCCATTTAGAAACGAGGAGTTACGAAATGAGAGCATATATATATATTAGGGCGGAGTAAAAAAAAATTAGTTTTCGAATTTCGAAACGCTTGGGATCTCAAAAGTTGCTCTTTAGCATCAATAGAGTACCTAGGATAATATCTTTGGGATCTTAAATACCTCAAAAAAGTCCAAAATTGCAAAAAAATTGACTTTGTTTTTTACGAATTTTGAAAATGCTTGGAGGTGTTATGCAAAGTATTCCCAAGTATGAAATATTTAATTTTTTTTAAATCGTACTAGCTGATCAGTCATGAGGGTTTCGTTAAAATCTCGAAACAAAAGCTTCAGCTTCTTGAGTCTTCTTTCCATTAGTTCTCTGATTATTTATTTATCCATTCCCTCTGCATAAAATGCTAAAATTATCATTGGGTTTCTGAAATGAGTCTTATAATCTCGTTTTGGTTGTATTTACACAGGAAAAAGTATTTAAAAGGAATTGAAAACTTCTTGAACGCAAAATATATTCATTGTATCACATTTTCGTTAACTGTTTTAGTAAGATAAACGATAATGATGTGTACATCACATGACTTCCTTTGACTCCAATTTAATGCCATTTCCCCATTATTGGCAATTTTAATATGATTCAATAGTTTACTCTCTAAATATCACCAACATTTGCCAAATTGAAACCAAATTTAAAATTAAAAAAAAAAGTCGCCAAATTTGTCGCCAAGTTAATAAAACTTGGCGACCAAAAGACTGGCGATATATCGCCAAGTGTCTGACAAATTATAACACCACTTGAGTTTAAATCGAAATTAACAATGATTTCTCCCCAAAAAGGGGCAAAAGACCCCCTTAGGAACATCCGAATGCAACCAAAAGGGAAGGTGCACAACTAGGCCCCACTAGAAGTCTTCGTACCAAATTTCAACTTTCTAGGACATACCGCTTTTGAGTTATGCGAGACACATACGCACATACATACGTACATACAGACGTCACGAGAAAATTCGTTGTAATTAACTCGAGGTTCGTCAAAATGGATATATCGGGCGTCTGCAGCTTTTTAGGCATATATCCACGCGTGGTCGGGTCGAAAAAAAAAAAAAAACTCAACATTCATTCGAGGGTGAGAAAAATGGAAATTAAGACCGGTTTTTGAATCAAAATTTTTTCACGAATACAATACTTCCTTTTTTGTAAAAGGAAGTAAAAACAATGTGAATCACTGCCACTAAAATCTCTCATGTAAAAATAGTTTGTCATGAAATTTTTTTTAATTTCACACATGAACTAATTTTAATCTTCAAGCTATTTCCTTTCAAGAAACGATGACAAAATTTCTTGAACGCCTTCAGATACAAAAGCAATATGAAAAAGTTTGGAATATGTAATCAAAAGCAAGCACGTTGAAGAAACAAATTAGCCGCTCAAAGACTTTCGTCTTCATTCAAAGCACATGATTATTTGATTTGAAATTAAGTATGATTCCAATGAATTCCAAATACTTTATTTGATTTACCAAATACTTAGGTTTGAATAGGAGCTCATGAAAGCTGAGTTTCTGCATTTCGTTTCAATGTTGTACAAAGATTTTACATTTTAATCGAAATTCACTCTTTTTGAGTGTAGCAATAAGTTGTGAGGATTTCCGTGCGATGCTAAAAGGCAGAATCTGCAGAAATTAGTTTTTGAGATAGTTGAAAGGAAACGCATTTTGTATTCCATGCTAACAGTATGGAAATGTTAGAATTTGTATTTGTAATTTTTTTTTTTTTTTTTGAGTTTTCATTTTGCGCTCTACTTTCAGAAGAAACCAAACAAGAAAATTCGTACAAGGAAGCAATGCTACAATAGATAAAAAAAATAGCCAAAAAATTGAAAACTGAAACATTTGCTGATACTGCCCTTCAGCTTCCCATAGCAAGGGTTCCTGCACTTCTTTTGGTAGAAATGAAGTCCTGGTCACAGGCATCAACAAACTAATGCAACCGATAAGCGCACAAAGACAAATTAAAAGGAGTAATTATACTTTATTTGACACGGGAGACAATAGTTAGCTAGCTAAGTAGGGGAATGTGGGGCAAAGTGTAATAGAGGGGCAAAGGGAAATGGTGAAATATTTACTCTGCTTTTAGCGCCACATATCTAGTAAAATTTTAACTATGTAGTTACACATGTAGTATATTCCAGTCAGGAAAAAATACGGCCAAAGATTAAATCATATGATAATACAGATAATTTTCAAACATTGATACTTATTTTGTAACATTGTAATTATTATTACTGTAAAATGATCAAGTTCTTATTGTTAACATCTATACATATAATAAAATAAGATGTTTGTGTGTGTGTGTGTGTGTGTGTGTGTGTTTGTGTGTTTGTGGCGCGCATTCCGGGAAAACGGTAAGGCCTAGAAAGATGAAATTTGGTATACAAGTGTAGTTTTTGCTGAAGTTGTGCACCTCGGACTTCGATTTTTGATATTTTAATTAGAAAAAAAGTTATTTAATGTTTTATGTTATTTTTAGCACTTTTTAGTACTTTTGACCTCACAGATCCCGAACCAATCGCGCCAGACGGATAGTTTTTGTACTATTGTGTGGGAAATTTAATTTTAAATATGATGAATGAAAAAATTTTGAAGATAGAGCAATTTTTGTATTTTTTATAGATTTTTGAAAAAACCTTTATTTTACATTTTTTTCTGGTTTTACTTTTTTTCGAAACCCATCCTGCGACAAGTATTGAACCCTCAATTCTAAAATTTTAGTTGGTAATAGTAAAAACATTCCGCCCTCTTCAGAAGAAAAAAGTTTTGAAAAATACGCAATAGTTTTTTTTAACAATTTTTTTAATGGCAGAACACAACGCGAGCTGTTCGCTTGCCGGCTGAGTTCCGAGTTTACCGCATCACGTGATCCAACTGAAATCGTTTGCCTTCTATTCAACTCTTTTTTTTTTTTTTTTTTTGCAAGCGCTACTTTTTGAACACTACGGGGAACATAGAGCCTTTATTTTTGAGGGCTATTTTGATTAAATAAAGCCCGCGATTTTTTGCATGATCTTCGTTACTGTTACGAATTGGCGGTTAGGTTAGGTAGATACAGAGACAGATAGAGGTTGAGTGGACAAAAAATATTTTTGTTTTCGAATTAATACTTATATAAATAAAAAAAGATTGTACTGTCAGGAGATAGATATGCGCAGATCGTATAGATTGATAGATAGACAAATGTAGAGGTCGATATAGTAGATGGACAGCAAGAAAGAGGCATGCCCGTCATTTAAGGAATTTCAACGGGGTGTTAGTGACCCCCCCCCCCACACACACACCATCACTTTGAAAAAACAATGCTTTCACATAAAAGTGGAAGTGCTTTTTGTTATTTTTCGACAAAATTTGCATGAAGAGTACGTCGTTTGTGTCTCCCCCTCCTTCAAAAATATTCCAAACGACAGAACTGGAGATAGATCTAGAAAATATTTTATTCAAACTACTAATGATATAGATTGATTGATACCGCCACGAAATTGTTTAAGCAGCCGCCGAAGGCGGCAACATCGGTGTAAAAAGGCGAATAATAATATTGAGAAAAAAGCGAAAAACATTGATTAATACCGTCGCTAAATTTTCTAAGTAGCCGCCAAAGGCGGCAACTCTGGCGCAAAAAGGCGAATGGCGTAAAAAGGCGGACCAGCTGGTCGCCGCAGGCGGCTAGTTTTAAATAATAATTGAGACAATCTAATATGCGGTGCGGCATTTATTTAGTTAATATTAGGCTTATTTGTATTTTAAATGTTTTGTACAATTAATCAAGTACATGCGGAGCAAAGTGAAATAATTTTATTCGTTTACTCACTCAATCATTTACTAAATCACTTGCGTGTTTATTTATTTATTAATTCATTTACATTTCTTCATTTAGAGTAATTCACTTACTCTTTCTTTTACCATTCATTCAATTATTTTCTTATTCTTTTATTCATTCATTTAGTTTTCTTCACGCATTAATTAATTAAATTATTTGTTTGTTTCATTATCTTTTCATTTATTCATTCAACCTTTTATTTACCGATTCATTTGATCAAAAAAAAAAAATTATAATCGAACAGAATTTTTTTTTTTGAAAGTTATTTTTTTTTTTCACTTTACCCCATGACAAAAAAAAAAAGTGAAAATTTTTTAAAGAGGCAAATTAACTGCTTAAAAAAGTGTTTCAATACAAGTTTTGTCATAAAGTACAATGTTCTTTCTTTATGTACTGTAATTTTTGAAACAAATTTTAAAATTTTGTTCATTTTGAAAACGCTCAGTTAACTATTTCACTTCGCCCCACATTCTTTGTTTTTGACTTTATAACACGAACACCTGATTTCGCCTATTCAAAGACGGAATCAACTAATCACCGAGTAGCTAATGAATCAGCTGTTGCTATTTTTTCTGTGTTTCAAATCAAATAAAATTTCAAACATATGTAGTTTACTTACCTTGGGTTATCACATTCCCTAATTGATCGTGTGATCCCTCCTCCACATGATCTGGAGCAAGGACCATAGCTTCGCCACTCTCCCCATTCACCATTTTGTGGTGGGGCGAGGTGAACTGGGTCTTGCAAACACTCTCCATGGATACAGGACTGAAATTAATAATTTCTTTAATCTCAGAAGTAAACTAGCACAGTCAATTACAATTAAAATTTGTTGTGACACAGTTGCAAAAATACTTACTTATGAAGGATTTACAGAAGAGTAATAGAAACTGTGTTTCCAAATGATCTCTCAGAATATACCAATGAACCATACCAATTATACTTCTAATGTCACAAAAATAACTACTTATTTTAGGAAAGTAACCAAACATATTCATTAGGTGAATGGAGTATACTGCCGTGTGCAGGTAAAGGGCAGTAACTGCAAATTTTTCATTTTTCGGCATTTTTGTCATCTATTTTACGTTATCTTTATTATACAAACTCGTTTATTTGGTTTCCACTGGAAAAAAGGCGCGAAAAAGACGTCTAATTCCAACATTTCCCTATCGTTAGTATTGAATCCAAAACGCGTTTCTTCAAATATCTCGAAAACTCATTTCTGCAGATACTGCCGTTTACCTGCACACGGCAGTGTACTTCAAAATATACTATCTAAAAAAATGTTTCTGTGAAAATTTCAACGGGAGATGGGTGACAAAATAAATTATTTTCGCTTGAACGGGAAAGAAATTAAAAATTAAACATAAGATATGGTTACATTAAACATTCAATTACTTTATCACTTCCTTGTTGTCATATTGAAAAGTGTTTTTGTGCTGCACAAGGTTCATTATCTTTACTAATAATAAAGCTGAATGTCTCTCTGTCCGGAGGATGTCTGGATGTCTGTAGGATATCTGTAGGATGTCTGTGACGCGCATAGCGCCTAAACCGTTCGGCCGATTTTCATGAAATTTGGCACAAAGTTAGTTTGTAGCATGGGACCTCGAAGCGATTTTTCGAAAATTCGATGTGGTTCTTTTTCTATTCCAAATTTAAGAAAAAAACTATCATAAGATGGTTAAATTACGAAATTACCATAACGTGTAACCGTAACATGGGCACAAGCCAATTGGCGAGATACGAAATTATCATAACGTGTAACCGTAACATGAGTACAAGCCAATTGACGCGAAAATTCACAATACATTATTTGTAAATACAGGCGAACCAAAAGACATTTTAATTTTTCTGTTACGGGCGAAGTCGTGCGGGTACCACTAGTATATTAATAAATCCACAATCAGGCTTCTGATTTACGTTTTCTCAAAAAGAATATTTTATGTTGTACACTGTATGACTACAAATAATAGGACACTTTCAAAAATTCACACGTTTTTTAATGATTTCTCAAGAAATGAGAGACCGATTGCTTTGTAACTTTTGTCACATAAAAGGTATGCTCCACCAGTCATTTTCCAATAAAAGTTATATCAACTTTGTGTTTCGGGGATCAGTAACAAAACTGAGGAAAACGAAAATGTTTTTCGATCATCATTCCTCATAAATAGCCGAAAATAATCTGTAAATTTCAGAAATTAGTTAGCTTACTGCGTACGATTATTTTGCATCCTTCGATAAATTATCACTGATATTCATGAAGATATAAGCATTTCTTTCAAAACTGCGAATTTTATTTGAAGAATATATTATCCTCAACTCATGATAAAGTTCCAGTTAAATATCTTAAAAATTCAGAAAGTTATCTGCGATCTAATGAGCCGAATTTCAATCATTCTTGGAGAGGCGACGCATCGTGAGGGATTGCTCGCAAATAACCTGTTTTTATCATTAATCGCACTGAACGATTGTAAGATAATATTGCAAACTTGCGAACGACCCCTTACGATACATCGCCTATCCATGAATTATTCTTGAAAAGGAAAGCCAAAAAGGAATTCCAAGAAATATTTCTCTTCAGAGCGATTAATGATAAAAACAGATTATTTGCGAGCAATCCCTCACGATGCGTCGCCTCTCCAAGAATGATTGAAATTCGGCTCATTAGATCGCTGATAACTTTCTGTATTTTTTAGATACTCAATTTGAATTTTATCATAAGTTGAGGAATCGAGTTGAATTTTAGATTATGGAAGTTATAAATTGCTATCTTTCGCGCATGCGAAGTGAAAAATGACTTTAAATATCCATGTTTTTTTAATTTAAATTTTATTTTAGAATTTGTTTTCTTTTGTATACAGTAAAAATAGTGAAGTTGACCACCATTGTAAGTTGATCACCTGTCAAAAATTGACCGCTTTTTTCAGCACGGAATTAGCTCTTATCATATAAACCAATCTCTGTAAGTTGACCACCTGTTTGATTTGACCACTAAAGTAGTGCACCGCAGGTGGTCAACTTAGACAGGTTTTACTGTACTGTCAAATTTTCCCGAAAATTTGGTAAGCTTTGATGGAAAACTTTGAGTATTATGAGCCAAAAAAACCTTCAAATAAAGTTCGTACTTTTTATAGAAGTGCTTATATCTTCGTGAATATCATTGATAATTTCTCAAAAAGTGTGTCAAATAATTGTACCTAGTAGCCAGCTAAATTCTGCAATTTACAGCTTATTCTCAGCTATTTACGATGAATGATGATCAAAAGACATTTTCGTTTTCCTCAATTTTTTACTGATCCCCCAAACGCAAGGATGATATAACTTGTATTGGAAAATGCCATCTGGAGCATACCTTTGATGTGACAAAAGTTACAAAGCAAGTAGCAATTGGTCTATCATTTCTTAAAAATCCTTAAAAATGTGAATTTTTGAAATTGTTCCAATCCCTTTGGTCATATTGTTAAATATAATTTTTATTTATTGATGATTTTTATGATCATTTTGCTTTCATTTTTTAATCACTATTTAAACTTAATGTGTTTAAAATCACGTATGTAAAATTTCCTTTTTCATTCTTACAACTTCTTCTAGATGCGTCGATGATTTTGTCATACAGTGTATATAAATGTTTTACATACACGAACGCCTCAAAACAATATTTACCTGTAAGTTAAGTTTTAGTATTTATACTATTGCAGTCGACAAATGTTGAGGAATTCACGATAGTGTTTATAAGGAGATGTTTTCTTGTATGTCTTGAAAAAAATTACTAGTTTAGGAAATACACCGTTAAATACTTAGAGAAGCACATAATTACGTCGGAAAGCCTTTTTTTTTTGTTGAAATGATTAATTTTGCAATGTGTTGACAGGATATTAGGGAAGCAAGTGACTGGGGCATTTCAGAACTATGAAAAAACTTGTCTGCGAAAGCAAACAGCTAAGTAATTCTGACATGCATATCTCTCTATTGACGCTTTAAAGAAGCTTCACTGCAAGCTTTATTGAAAACTTGAAGTTTTCCATGTTATCATCTAATAAAATTAACTCAGTTAAAAAAAGAGGAGCTGAAAAGTAGAAAGCGAAAAGAAGATATTACCATATATTTGTACCTCAAAGCCGGAAGGACGTAAGTCACATTATGGTAATTTTACAGGAGAGAGGAAAAACTTTTTTTCTGCAAAATGTGAAGGATAGAACGCGTGCTCTTTTAACCCTGGTAGAAAATTGAAGATGATTGTTTTAAAAAGAATCACGTTCACATGGCTCGATGAGGTATAGGCTTCTACATACAGTGCACTAATAACGAAAAATCAGAGTTTTTTTGCCTTCAGTCAATCTGGCTCTAAGGTACAGATATATGCAAATAAAACTGAATTCCAGTTTTCCTTGGTAGCGACAAATAAAAGTACAGACACTTCAGAGCTAGAATGGTGTTTATATTTTTGTTGAAAAAAAAAAATTTTCTCGACACGTAAAATTGAGCACAGAGCATTTTTTTTCATAGTGTTTAGTGTTTATTTTTTTTCACATATACGACTACCATACACAATAAAAAGCTAAAAACGTGTGCCATAACCTGGACAATAAATCTAACACATTGAACTTGGCTCATAAAATATCTGGAAGCAAAATGTTTTTATGCGTCATACATTTCTCATTGTTAATAATAGTTTTCGTAAAATTCACGAACGTTTGCAGCACATCTTGATACAACTTTCTTAAATTGATACCAGGCGTTTCATTTACGTTGTGGAACAAAATGCTAAATGATGGGTGGCTAGGGATTATAAATTATGAATGCAGCGTCATAATTCGTTTCGACTCGTACACAGCTGCGAAACGGAGCCATTTGCATAATTTATTACTCATTAAGGAAATATTCCAGAAAGCCATATAGCAATCGTTCCCTCCAGATGTCTTGAGACATTCAATGGAAGTATTTTGGGTATGTATTTTCTAAAACAGTAAAAGAAAGGACACGGAACGAATTTATTGCTGTAGCTCTGTTTCTACTACCTGTACGCTAATTCACAGTAGAGCTATATGAGTCACCTTGCATTCCTGTAATTATTTTTTAGGTGGATTCAATTTTTTTGCTACTTTATTAGCTTTTTCTTTTGATAAACTTGTAGTCCGAGCTCGTTTTGTTCGCATACATTTTTTATAATTCCAGTTTTATTCAATTCACAGTCAAATAAAATAATTTCTTAGTGTACAAATGAAAATGCAGGGGTGTCCACCCTCTTAGGAGCAAGAGACCCCCCAATGAAAAAAGCACCCCTCAAAACGACCCCCTAACAATTTCAATGGCGCAGTCTGAGCCATGACTCCCCCCCCCCCCCCGGCTCCCACCTAAAGCAAAAATATAAATCATATCAGAAATGAAAGATGAGTTTCTAATTCAAAAGGTGAAGACATGCTCTTTTATTTTGTTTTAGTGCTTTGACATTTTATTAACAATTATTTTAAATGTTTAAAATAAATTTCAATAATTCCAAAAATAATTAGAAAAAAAGAGTTAAATATTACTTTGATTCTGAACATTGTACAATTTCAATGTCATTTACACAAGGGTATCTTTATCTGAGTATTAGATTTACTGCGAAAATTGGAATATTTAGAGATCTATCAACTTGTTTGGACACAAATAGAAACTTTAAATGAAAGAACCATATTTAAAATTCCTATCAAAAATAATTTAATAGGCAGTTGTTAATTTTATATAATAATTTATAAGGCATAGCTTAGCGACTGATTAAACCTTTTCTTTTCTCACAGAAAAGAATTAAAGAAGCGCCTTGCATTACAAAATCCTTATTTTGGTTTTAATATCTGTAGCTGTTTATTCATAGCGTTTCTCCCCCGCCTCCTCCCTTGAGTTAAAGAACATATTTAATGCAAAATTAAACCTTATTTCATGAAGCAGGGGAATTATTCTATTAATCGAGGAACTTGAACATTGTGTTAATTGGAACATTTTCGGTTCAAGAATGTTTTTTTCAAATATAAGCGCGGCATTTCTTTATCCATATCTCGATTAAGCGCGGCATCCGATGACTTATAATTGTAAATTATAAGTCATTGAAACTAATTTAAATTCTTCGTATTTTCATGCTCTTATGGAACGATATTCTTCGTCATATTCCTCGGAGAAGTTAAATTTAACATATATCCCTATTCTACCACTCACTATTCTACTTTTCGTTATGATAAAGTTTACCGTATTTGTCCTTATACAGATTACCGATATTCAACAAAGTTGAGGCATATGCATAAAATACAGTAATAAGACTGTTCACATATGGGACTGCTAATTGCAGTTTTAATACTATCGGGAAATATTCAATGTTGAAATAAAACTTTCCTTTTTTTGTAGAGTTAAGTAAAACTTTTGAGGGAAACTTTCCATTTATCTTTCTTTGAAACTTAAAGGGTACTTCGTGAAGGTTCATTTGTCTTGAAAACTGATGTCAGAGATTGGAATAATGGGGGCTTACAATAATGTCTTAGCATTTCAGACATCATTAATCTACATGAGCTCCCCAATGGAAAGATTTCTTCGAGTTCATTTGTAATGCTGCAGAGTATGTACATAATAATGGGTATTTTATTTATTTTCTGCATTATTTGTTCTCTTCTTTGTGTTCATTTTATGTAATGTAATATTAATCATGTTATTTTACTTTTTTTGTAAGTATAATAATTAAGGATTATGTAATCCAAAGAGAGTTATAACATGTTTCTGACAAGTTTGGAAACAAAGCCATTTGTTCCCGATATATTTCCTGAAAAATAAAAAAAGAAAAGAAAGTACCATATTTTGTTGGAATTAAAAAAGTTTAGAAGATACAGCAGTTTATAGCCAGAAAGATTTTGAATTTAGATAACACATTTACCAACGTTTTTTTTTTCTTCTCAAATTTGGATAACTCATAAGAATAGCGATGCAAAAGCATTTGAAAAGCATTTTATAGCAATATTTCTGTGTTTTTAAATTTTTTCACACGAATTAATCTGACCATACACCAAAAAAATAGGGTTTGAAGCCCTTGCTATCTTCTGGGGTATTCGTGATGTGATCAATTCCGTAATCCAGAATTTTGAAGAGTTGGAGAAGTTCGAACATTAAATAATATCTTTTCAATCTAAACTGTGTATATGTGTAATCTAAATTTGTGTGTGTCATCCCACTGTGGTCTGCCCGGAAATGAGAAAGCCGACTTCTTGGTTAAGAAGGGATGTAATATTCTCCAAAGGTCTCGTGGACCCTTGCCGCTCCACTCTGCTGGATTGGAGATCAAGAGGGTGCATAGGGATGCGTTTCGTCGTGTTGCTTCCAGGGCTGCTGAAGGTAGACCCTGGGGGAGACTGTGCAATGAGACCCACTGTATCCCGAATTCTCCTCGAGCTGCTGCTGTGGCTGCTTTTAGACTTTTAACAGGACACGATTGTCTCAATGCCTATTTGTTCCGCTTTCAACTGAGGGATTCCCCGATCTGCACTTTATGCAACTCTGGACAAGTCATGGACGCTGCTCATCTGGACGACTGCTCTGCACTAACTAATTTTAATTGTGTTGTCGAGAAATATTGGAGAGCCCGCGGTTTTATGCCCTAATGGCCAATGTACCCGGCATTTGTGAAATAAATTTTGTGTGTGTATGTGTAATCTAAGTTTTGTGTGTGCGTGAGCAATCTAAAGTGTGTGTGTGTGTGTGAGAGAGAGAGTTTATCTTCTCCTTTCTCGATTTATAGTAAGATAATGGCATATGGCAGTATAACTCTATGTAAACTGTGTTTAATCAAGCAACTGGTACGTTTTTTCCTCTTTTGCGGATCGACAACTGAAACGGAAACAACAAAAGTTCAACATACTTTATCAGGTCCACATCTTGTACCATCGGCCCACGGCATATGCTGAGTTCTGCACCCTCCTTGAGTTATATCTTCCATGGTGCACCATAGTCTCTTGCACACTGGCATGTACGGACAGATTCGAGAACTTTTTCCAAATACGAGTTCACACTGATAATCCATATCGTACAGTTCCCCAGCAGCAGTTTTCGCATGCTCGAACCTCTCCAGCAAATCTTGCTTCGGTTTGTTTAATAAACAGTATCCATAACCTGCACTAAATAAGTAAATATTTTTTAGCATTAAGAATGAGAATTGCTTTCATACATTAGTCTATTGTTATTTCATTAATGATGCAGTTGTTAATTAATGCTTGTTTATAGTGCAACTTGTATACTTCACTCTATGGAGCTGTTTCGGACAAGCAATATTTCAACGCATTTGCTAATATCGATGCTATAAAATGGCGTCGTTAAAATTATTGTAGATGTAGTAATTAATTCATAACTTTAATACGGAGTGTCCGAAAAGTCCTTGACACATTTTGAAAATTCATAGAAAAGTAGCACATTGTAGTATCAATATGCGGTGTGCGCCAAATAACTTCACAGGTTCAAGAATATTGTATGACATCATAAAAAAGGAGAGAGAAAAAGAAAAAGGAAAGAAAAAAAAGTGTTTAAAAGCAAAATTTATATTGACGGATGCATCGTCATAGTAAGGAAGACAAATTATTACTGTAGTGATATTGCCGTGAATGGGAATTACATATATAGTTATCTTTCTTTTTATTTTTTTCCGATGCCATAAAAACTTCTTTAATCTATGAAGTACTTGTTGCTTTTCTATGAATTTTTAAAATAAGTCAAGAATTTTTAGGAAACACTGCAATCAAACATAGATGATATTTTAAATTATTATTGGGAAATGCACTCAAATCTATTTTTTACGGTGGATTTGGACCGTATAAAAAATCGCTCAAAACTTAGCGAGTATTTATGAAAGATTGTTTTCGCAACACAATTGTTTTTATGCGGTGGATAGGAACCGCAAACCATAAAATAACCCAAAAACTTACGAAATAACAAGGAATTGCTTTTTTAAACGAATTCAAGACACCGCAGCTAATAGTAATCTCGCCAAACCTTTTATAATCTGACTTATAAAATACAGTTTCCAACATTTTAAAAACTTAATTTTGCACGTGCAAAACTTTTCAAAATGTATAACCATTGTCCTTCTGTGATAAACTGGCTCAAAATCATTTTCATCTCTTGAAGTTGTTATCTCGCCCTTGTTTTATAGATAATTTTGTCACTTGACCCCCAATTTGCTGAGAATTTTCATTCACATCAAAAAATTTTCAAAAAATTGTACAAAAAGAAAAGGCCGCACAAAAACAGGTTTCAGATAAAAATTTCTTTTTTTTTATACGTGGTCTTGCTCTCATAACTGTTTTGTTACAACTGCACTTTCATCACAATGCAGCGACATGTTGCACTCACTAGCAGAACATACCTAAAATTTTTCGTGAAATTAAAAAAAAAGGAAGGTTTTAGGCAGATTGCAAAAAGTCGATGCTTGTTTGTGACTGCTACACAGTGCTGGAAGCTCAACACATACGCAGTGAATAAGGGTTTCCTTGCAGGTCCGAAACAAGTGTGTTAAATATTTTCGCAATTTTGTGCTTTGGTGACACTAGTTTTATGATTCAAATGTCAAATCTATGTTTATGAAGTAGCTCTTTGTTTATACGAAATACTTTATTTTTGCGAAAACAATTGTTTCCAACCCAAACTACATTTATTATTATTTTTTTTATTTTCGTTGCTTTTACTTGATTGAAAAGTTTTATGTTTCATAGTCGCCGAGTTGTGGTGAAAAAAAGTTTGCTGTATTGCTCTGCATTTTAATGCAGATTTAATTTTGCTTTAAAAAATGGTAATGTTAAAGTATTTTATTGAGGAGGGGGGACTTGTGTGAGCAATGACCGCAAGTACAGTCCCTGACAAGAAATTTAGATGCACTACAGGTTTTTCGTATTTAGAGTAGACTGACCAGTATCTGAACACTTAATCATATTTTCCTTTTCACGAATTCATGATATCGTAAACTAGCATTTAGCGCGTGTCAGTAAAACATTTTTTTTAAAGAGGAAAGAGGGGGAGGGGGGAGAAAACTGTTACTTTTCTTCGTCTATGAACTTTTGTTGGAGAGGAGCAGAAATGGGGAAAAGTTTACAGAGCCTAGTATCTGAACACATATAACCAGTGAACAAACACAGCATTTTGACTTGTTTCCCATTTGGAATAATTATATTGAATGAAGTTACTGCAGCCTGATATAAAGCGCCCACTGTTTTGCTTTATAGTGCTCACATTTTAAAGTAAAAACCCACTCACGAGTATTTTAGAAACTAACGAGAAAGTGAAGAAAAAGTGTTTTATCCACCAGTTTTTGTAAAAATATGACGAGTTCTCGCCGCAGTAGCCGTGAAATTGATTTTTCTACAAGAAATTAAATCAAAACATTTAAAAAATATCTCATCTCATGTTTTTAATCATACTTTGAAAAAATAATATTTTTGAAAAATGGATAACAGCCCTATTGTGCTCTTCTCCCACTCAAAAAAAAGAAAGAAAAGTAAAAAAGAAAAAAACATGGAAGAAAGTCAAATGGTTTTATATACATTTCAGGTTTTTTATTTGTAATCTGAACAGTTTTTCATAATTTTAGCTAAAAATGGTAAATTATTTCCGTAAATAAAGGTTAAAGTAATAAAAAAAGTATTTCCATCAGACATAATGAGGAGTAGAAAATTAATTTTTCTGCTAAGTTTTATACGTATCGTTTTACGCAATAAAAACATTCCAGCTCAAATGAATTTTTAAATCAAACCTCTTTTCATGTTTCTGAAGTTTTCTAAAATGTTTTAAATGTGTATATAATTTTTTACTTTCGAAAATAGCTACTTGAGATACACTGATTAATTGTATCTTAGCATAATGAAAATATAACTCAATTTTTTGCTGTTCAAAAAATTTGTTTTAATAATTGATTTTACTTGAGACTGAAGGATCACGAAAAAAAAAAAAAACTCACGAAGGTATTAGTTTTTTAGAGAAGAAAAACTGAATGTACGAGATTAGATGAAACCGAAAATCGTAATTAAATTTAATATTTGCTGAGAAAAATAACTTTATGTTCTTTAATATTTTAATATAGTTGTATCTACGTATGTTAAACTTACTATTTAGTTTATTTATACTGTAGCTGTGTGGAATAATTTAGCAAGTGTAACTCTTTTAGCTTTACACGCATTTATTTTTCGCTCATTTTATCTCTTTCATTTCGCTAAAGAGAAAAAAAAATGAACATCTGTTCAAAACTGTAGACAAAGTTCAAAGCTATTTACGGGCTTTCAGTTTTCAAAGTCGTCTTCATATCAAATAATATAAGATTGGTATTTACAAAAGTCCTGGAGATATTTCAATTCTGATCGGTTATTATGATCGTCTGAATCTTATCTTACTTAGGGGATGGAGTGTTTGGTCAACTTCTTAAGACGCACGGCGCCATCCTTCAAACGTGACAGCAAAAGTCGGGGAGTGGAGAAAAAAAAAATGCGAGGAAGTGCTTGTTCGATTTACCCACGCTGGTATTATTTTCCTCACATTATTTCACTTTCAAACTTTCTACCAGATTTTAAAAGATTAGCTGTAAATGGACTAAATGTCTAATTGCGTTTTGATAATAGTAATAACGATAATAACAATATTGGAACAATAACAATGAAATAAAACCTTTTAACAATGATTTCTTGTGCTACAAATATACTTATGATCTAAATTATCATTTTGACCAGGGCTGTAGAGTGGGAGGAATCGACTCCGATACTTGAGAGTCAACGACTCAGACTCCTTTACCCCAAAATTAGTCCGACTCCGATTCTGCAGCCATGGCAGAATGGCGGACTGTGACGAAGAAATATCGGCTGCAACTCTTGTAATTTATTCCATCTATATAGCCCCGACTCAAACTCCTTCACCACAAAATCAGTCCGATTCCACAGCTCTGGTTTTAACACGAAACTATGGTGAACTACTGCGTTTCGAAGCCTTTCAGGATATGGAGAGACAAGGTTCGATTCCCAATGTGGCTTTAAAAAGCAGATGGATTGAATTTCGAGACTTATTTGCTTCATCGGCTCCAATCAACTGCATTTTAGTACGGCTCTTGCGACGTCTAAGCTCGTCATTGTTTATGATTTCTTATTGTTGTTTGTGATTTATTATTCACGTTATGCATTTACGCAAAACAATGAGGAACAGTGGCCCATCCGAAATATGTATTGCTTAAGAGTTGACAATTTTACACACGTTTAGTCTTAATTATTCGTGAGTTTCCAAAATTAAACATTTTTATGTACTACCTCGTGTATATGGTTCCTTCATGTCTTTGAAAACGAATAGGTGGCGTCTTACTCTTCTTGTGATGTGGACTTCTTGTTACTCTTGGCAGAAATTTTCATAACGTTTGATATTCAATTTCAATCGATTTCCTAATAGCAAAACATACAGCAGTCTGCAACAAAAGTTTAATCAATAATGCCCCCCCCCCCCCCGATTTTTTTCCCCATTTTCTCTTAATTTAGCTGTTGTGTTTCATCTATTTTAAAATTGAGAACCATAAAATTGGGTTTCACTAATGAAATAATGTAAGTCGTACTTATTCATTGTTCGATGGTAGATAATACCATGTCTTAAATATTCAGAGCAGGGAAAAAATAAAAATTAATTTGATCCGTTGATAGCAAATAATGCCTTTTCTTGTGCAAGAAAAACCATTTTCTATTAAAAAATATAAAAGTATGAAACTCACACAATTTTGGAATAAAGTTATAAAAAATTTTTAAACCTCACGAAGTCTAGAAAAAAGCTTTAGAACATGCTGTGCAAAAACAGCGACATTGAATGTTATTCACAAGTACCAAAGAGCCTAAGAGAGAAGATACTAGAATAGAGCTATATAAGGACTGGAATGTATTGCAAATAAGAAAAAGTCACCCTATGAATACTTACTCAAGGAATGTAGTTATAAAATGTCTACTGCATTCCGACCAACTCCACGGATGACTGTTGTAGTCTAACATACGAGCCATAACATGAAGACGATGGCCATGTTTATGAAATCGGCTGCATTTTGTATCATCATCGTGCGGAATTCCAAGGCTGAAGATAGAAAACAAAATAAAAAACAAGGAAGATAATTTTCTCTTGAAGAATATATAAGGTTCATTCAAATGAAACCCGGTCAGTGCGCCAAACTTCATATTAGACGTTAGAGGGTGTCACGTAACTGTGTGTATGGAGGCACCATCTATTGTTGGAGAGACTGACGCAAGCGCAACGTTTGACGTTGCAAAGCGACAGTGTGGTTTCGGACCGAACAGAAGGTGATTACACAAGTTATCATCCACTGCGGAACATGTGTTTGTTTTTGACCACAAGGGCCCACTGCTTGTCGAGTTTCTGGAACGGGGAATCACCATCAATACCCAGTGTTATCAAGCCACTTTACATAACTTTAGACGGGCCATAAAGTCGAAGGTCAGGCATATGCTCCAATATTAGTTCATGGACAGAAATCACCTATGCGTCATGTAATTATTGCATTCCTATTTCATTGGCCACTTCTTGATGCGGTCATTATTTGTACACTCTTTTCTGAAACAGCCTTTTCCACTTTTTAAACAATTTCATTTTTTACTTTCGCAATTGTACTGTATTCCTTCATTTAAAATTATAACAAGTGTTGGCTTATTAAATCACTTTACGCAAATGATACCGTTATTTAGAAACAATAATTTAAGTAAATATATTTCAAACAAAAACAAAAGAAAGTAAAATTTGGAAGTCTGTGCAAAACGACTAGAAAAATTTCTATCAGGCGACGATAAATCTTAAATATTTGCATTTTTCAAAAGTAAAAACTGAGTTTTAAACTAATTTAAAACTCAATAACATTTGAAAATAAACATTAGTAAAGATTTAAAAGCAATTTTGCGTAAGAGTTTGAATGAAATACACAAAATGATAACTTTTACGCAAATAAAAAGTTTTTGTGACAAATCAAAGTACGTTTATTTTTCAAAATTCAATATCTAATAACAAAACTGATATGCATAATCACATGAGAAAATTGGATACACTATGTAAATGAAGTTCATTTAATTACAGTAAAACTTCAATGCTG
This sequence comes from Uloborus diversus, assembly GCF_026930045.1. Classification (NCBI taxonomy): domain Eukaryota; kingdom Metazoa; phylum Arthropoda; class Arachnida; order Araneae; family Uloboridae; genus Uloborus; species Uloborus diversus. Next base: position 134,052,066 of record NC_072740.1, read on the forward strand.
TGTGAAAGAGTATTAAATGAAATGATTAACTAAAAATTATACGATTATGGTAAATTTTTGCTAAATATGCTCGAAATTCTATTGTTAAACTGAGTAATTTCTCTGTAATTTTCTCTTAGCTGATTGAAATATATCATACATTATATGAACTATATTTTGCTGTTGATTAGTGTAAATCGGCAATCGAGTGTAAAACAACTTACACATGTCCTATTTCGTGAGCAATAGTAAATGCTGCACTCAGTCCATTATCTTCAATGACAGCACAACTGCTTTCTTTATCACAGGCCATTCCGGATTGCGCTAAACCTTAAAAAAGAAATGTTTACATTTTTTACTAAACTTTACAATAGGGAAAGCTTTAAATTATGCACAAATAATATACTTATAAGTAGGATCTTCCCCGAGACATTATTTTATGAATGTAAACAAAAAGCCAAAAATCATATTGTATAAAAGTCATTTATGATATTTTCCTTTAAAAAAAATGACAAAATTTAGTTTCTCAATTTCGAAAATTACGTTAGGAACGAAGATTATATTAGATTTGAAATTTTTTTATTGAATTTCGGGAAAAGTAGAAGTGGTACAATATTGAAAAAAAAAAAAAAAAAAAAAAAAAAAAAAAAACTTCTCCTTCAGCTAAACGTCAGTGAAAACAGAGTAGCTTTTAGTAAGAGAACGTTCAAAGCAGAGTTAAAAATATAAACAGAATGAGTACAAGCAGAGTTTTTTTTGTTAAACAACATAGTTGATTATGCTTTTCAGTTTATATAAAATTAAATATTTCTCTAGAACTCAAAAAGTAAGAAAAAAAAAACAGACATACTCTTACGTTAAATACACCGCCAGCTCAGTCATTTCCAGCCGAGGACTGCAGTTTCGTGCTAATTAGCACTCATCAGCCCGGCATAGGAAAGTGACTGAGCTGGAGATGGAAAACCTCTTAAGGAAGCCAATAGTGCGAAACAAACTGGTAGCTAATATGGAATTAGCAGACCAAGGACCATGACTGAGCTGGCGGTGTATTTCACGTATCTCTGCTTTAGCCCTGGCTAATGGGCGGTAATTTACTGAATATATTCTTACGTTCTTAGAAACACTACACTGTTAAAAATTCAGGAAACTTTTATGGTAAATATTTCTGTAAAATGGAGTGTTTACAGTACGGAAAAAATCGATACATTGTACTGAAAAAAAAAGATCGCAGTGCGAATTGATACACCACGTGACTTACAGTGCGAAGCACATAACGTATTTCTCCTCACTCGATAAGCCCAACTGGTATGGTGGTTAGCAAAGGCCAATACGAAAGTCTCGAGTTCACACCTGCTGCTCGCATGTTGCGTTTTTAGACTCCTGTTGATTCTACTGTAAAGTTTTGCAGTAATATAGGATTTACGGTAAAAGTTACTGGCAACATGGATGCCAGTAACTCTTGCTACAAAATTTCAGGATTCTTTTTAACAGTGTGGATTGATTTTTCTTATATCACGAGTTTATACATAGTTTTACATTTACAAAATAATTTCAAGGACAAAAAGAAAAGAAAAAAGCAAATATGTTTCGCATGTGTAAAATTACAAATTCTGCTGAAATTAGAACGTTTGAGTAAAACGTAGCTATATAGTAGAACCTATTGTACAAAATGCGTTAAAGCATTTAAATAAATTCAGATTAAAACCCTTTTTGAGTATTTTTTTTTATTTATTTTGCATTAAGACTAAGGATCACAACTGATATTTAACCGCTTTTACATTCATATAAACCGTAAAACAGAACAAATACTAATATAGATTTTTTAATTTTTGCTATGAAACTAACTTAGGATGACTTACTGAGGGGTGCGCATTCCTCAAAATAGTGACAGCAGACCACTTCAAAATCTACGGAGCACCTCGCAAGAGCGATGCCCCCCAAAAGGAGACAAAGACCCCTAAAACACCCCCGTAAAAATGTCAAATGTACAGTCTACGTCATGACATCCTCGTGGACTCCCCACTTTCTACGTTAAAAAACTGTTGTTATGTATTTTGTAATGCAGATGGAGAAGAGCATTAAGAAGGGAGTGTTTGTGAAAAATTACAACCAGTACACAGATTGATTTACTTATTTTTTTCATTCAAATTTCATCATTAAAAGACATTACATGCATTTAATAAAAAAAGTATATCAACTTACCTAGAGTATCACATGTCTTCGAATGCCGGCACAAGTCTTCTCTTAAAAGGAAAAGAGTTACTTTCAATAATAGTGAATAACAAATTAATAAATAAAAAGTGTATTATAAGATTAAATTTAACTTCAACAGAATTACATCGTGCGGATTTAAACTGAATGACACTACATATAAATCATTAAAGTACATAAAAAATGTAAATTTCTCTAATTAGGTACTTAATATTGAAGCCTCTTTATTTCTAACAAGTAACTTGAACATTTAAACAGAATTGTTACTCCAGTTCAAAAATGCAATCGATTCCTACTTGACTAAACATTACTCTCTGTCAGAAAATAAGCGGTAGGCAATGTCAGCGCTCAGAACCCTTGGTTTTAAGCCATTTTGCCGTAAAGCAATTCTGACCGAAATGCTTCTGAAGTGTATTTGTCTAGCTTTAATGCAAAACGCCTTTAAAGAGACTTTTGTTACCATACCTAGCAATCTTTTATACTCATATGTAAAAGGACCTTTATATTCTTGCCAGTGTGCAACAGCTTTTAGTGGACGATAATTCTTTGAATACCGTTGAAAATTAATATATTCATGAATGATGTTGCTTCAAAAGAGTATTTAATTGAATTTTCTATTTCACAGTAGTGCTGTTTATTCATCTTGCTGCAAATCTACATTCCTACCATGATTGTTTGAATATCATTAAGCTAAGAGAAATTCAGTTTTAATGTTCTGCCTTGTAATATTAAGATATGTAAATAAGTTTTGTACAAGTTAAGGAAGGATAAAATAAAATCACACTTAAAAAAATAGATGCTGAATAGAAAGAAAAAAAAAGTCATTGCTCGTTAAAGCTATAGATTATGATACTTTTTAAGAGTTGTTTAACTGAGGATATGTATTTTATACCTGAACAAGAATTCAATAACGTATTTATTCATAACATTGGTTGGAATTTATTTCAAGATGGTATTGAAGCCGCGTCAAAAATCTTAGATTTAGTAACCGTATGAAATCTATTTTTCGTGTCTTACAAGGGCTATTAGAAAGTATCCGACCTTATTTTTTATGCGATTACCTAATGGATATGAATTAAGTGCACTCGAGCCAAATTTTTGACGTTTCTTTGTATGAGTGAGTTTTCCCCGTCCGTCAATAGCTCTAGCATACAGTTTGACTGACGTGAAGAGTAGTGCCCTCGGCTGATTTTTTTAATATTAAGTAAAATGACAAAACGAATGGAGCAGCGCTAACCTTTCAATTACCTCTTAAATTTGGAGAACAGCCAGAAGTCACAAGGAGCCATGTCAGGAGAAAGCAGGGGTTTGGGTTTTTGCCCAAAACATCAAAATCAAGTGCGAGAAATCGTCTCCGATAAACGTCTGCATCTTTAGAATGGTTTTCATTTGACTGTTGCCCAGTTTTTGGCAAAATTTCAATACAGAAGTGCTGATCCAGTTGTTCAATAATTTTCCTTAATATTAAAAAAAATCGATCAGAGTCCAACACACTAATTCAGTCAAATTCTGCTTTCCAGTGACTGACGCTATTGACAGACGGGAAAAAATTCACACTTGTGCAAATAGTTTCGGGTCAGCTCATGCACGCGCTTGATTTAGATCCATCTGGTTCTTACAAAATGGATGGTCGGAACTTTTCCATCTGCTTTCGTTATTTATGTTAGACTCAAAGATATGAAACTAATAGAATTTTTTTTTTTAAATAATGAGTTTGGTAAGAACAAAAGAATATAAAGATTTTAATCATGCGTACTTAGGTTTGTTGCGCATAACTAGAGTTCTTAAAATTAAAATCCTAATTTGGTCAGATTTGTAAAAAAAAATTTAAAAAATAAAATGAAATAAATAAATAAATAAATAAAATGGGTAAATGTTTTGCGTTAAACTAGCAAACATAAAACTGGTCATGGACATACAATGCAATTAATACGATTGCAAAGATCTAACTTATTAGAAAATTCCACGTTAACCAAAAAGATCTTGTCAAACTGCTTTTTGCTGCATTTTGCATTTTGTTTTTACACGGAAGCTGAAACCAACAATGTGTATTCGAAAAAAAAGCAATGTTAAATAAGGAAAAAAAAAAAATACTGAAAAATTCGAAACATTTTTCTTTTTTCGTATTTATAAATTTTCCGTAAGGTTCGCCCAAGATTTGCAGGTGTTAATCTGTATGAAAAAACTCTCGTGACAAAGCGTAAACTCAAAATATTATCACAAATCTTAAATGTAAGTAATTTGTCAGTTATAGTTAACTGTATACCAAATCAAGGTCTAAAAGCTATCTAGATTTAGAGGCTAGACTTGTGTTTAGGGGGAAGAAAACACATGTTTAGATGCAAAAAATCAAGCCATTTTCAGTGAACGCTTCAAAGTGGGATAGTGAAAAATGAACATGAAAGTTGTTTTTTAATAGGTTGCATTTGTTATACAGTGGCAAACTCATTCGGAAGACACTTTTGGTGCTCATAATCTTGTGCTGGATGGCAAAATACTTCATAGTTGGACTCCCATTTTGAGAAGATAATTTTCAAAGCTTATACATAAAAGTTAATCTGGAGCCTGAAGTAATTTTGTAAATCAATGCGGTTTGACCAAGCATGATTAGAATTTTTGATATTGACAGCCACTTAAATGATATATTTTCACCTTCTTGAAGTAAAACAGCAATTGGTGTATTTTTCAGAAACACTGCTGCTTTTTCACCATGTCTTTTCATTGATACGGACTTGATTGCTGTTTGAATACGGGAAAAACATTCTGGTGCACTCTGCAGCAACTCAGATAAGCTATTGAAGCATTAGACACTTCATCCTAAATAATCCATTATTCATAAAAACAATCATTAGCTTTCAAATGTAATTGATGTAACCAATAAACGTTTTCTTAAAAGTGTTCTGTGGATAACGAAGAGGATGTACTCAAATGAAACATCCTTATAAATTCTTATAAGTATCTCCGAGTCTCTAGCTATTTTGGATGAAAAAGTATGTTTCTAAATTAAAAGGTAATTTCTACTTAATTTCAAAGTGTTTTGGGAATATTCCGCTTTTCTTTCAGTAGTGACATGTAAATGAATAACTTTAGTTTAAATATAAGCTCAAAATAAAGGCAATATTTAGCAGTTAATCACACTATCTATTAAAAAAAGAGATTAGTAGAAGACAATTGTTGTTGCTTTAGTTCGTGTGCTAGGAATACATGCTTCCTAGAGAGGCATGTATGCCTCAAACAGTGAATTCAGGGGCACATCTAATGGCATGAAATACACCGCCAACTCGGTCATTTCCAGCCGAGGACTGCAGTTTCGTGCTTATTAGCACACATCAGCCCGGCATAGGAAAGTGACTGAGCTTCCTTAAGAGGTTTTCCATCTCCAGCTTAGTACCTGAAATACACCAACCGGTGTATTTGATGTAATTCTGCTTTAACCCTGGCTATTGGGCCCGGTATTTTACTGAATATACCATGCCTTGCCTTCAATCCTCGAGTTGTACTGAACCATTGCTTCGGTCACTCGTCTGGTCTGCGCTAATTCTATATTAGCTACCAGTTTGTTTGTCACTCTTGGCTTCCTTAAGAGGTTTTCCATCTCCAGCTCAGTCACTTTCCTATGCCGGGCTTATGAGTGCTAATAAGCACGAAACTGCAGTCCTCGGCTGGAAATGATTGAGTTGGCGGTGTATTTTATGTAATTCTGCTTTAGCCCTGACTAATGGGCGGTATTTTACTGAATATACATCTAATGGCTTAAAGGTTTTCAACTCTCGCTGAACCCTTGTTGTTTAAGTCACTTTTCAAATCCTAGAATGTTAATATCCTCACATGTTAGGATTTACATTCATAAATTTGCATTTAAAATTCTGATTATAGTTATGCTACAAAAATAGCTTTTAAAGCTAATTTTTAGTGTCCGAAGCTCACATGTGCACTCTGGGGGGGGGGGGCATCTTAATCCTTTTGAAAGATATATATATATTTATACAATACGCTAAATCTTAACTTTTACAGGAGAAATTTGCATGAATATTTTTAGTGAATAATTTACAAGACATAGTTCGAAAAAATATACATTAATAACTTTAAAGAAAATGTTTCAATGAAAGGTTAAGGTTTAAAGCGAGGGAAACGATTGTGCATGTGAAACGTTGAATTTTATTATTATAGGACACTAATGAACTGGATTTGACATCTAGAAACATACCGAAGAAGTACTAATTAAAACTAAGATCTGGAATGTATATTTATTAACACTAACATAGCAGTGAGTACATTGTCTTAAATGTATTTATTTTAAAGCACAATTTTAATAGCTAATGTAGTCGAATCAAGTTATTTAATAATTAAATAAAATATTAATGTTAAATAATAAATTAAATAATTTGATTGATGAAATTGACTTAAGAATATGTCAAAACAGGAAAACCCTAGTCAAAAATGGAGTGCTTTTAGTGCTAATTAGGACTTAGAAGAAAGTGGGAAAAAGTTCTTTCCGAGAGAAGACATAACGCTTCCTTCAATTTACTGATTGCTTTTGTCATTAAAAGCAGCATTTGTGTTTTAATTAGGTTTTATCTCAAAATAAAGCACTCAAATTGAATAGCGTATTCAAACTCGATTAAGTCTGAACAATGAAACAGAGTAATTAACTATGACAGAGAATTTATTTTTCTGACATTTAGATTCGGCTTAAGGTACCGATGAGAATTTCTATTAGTTAGTTTGAAGAAGTTTTCTTTTGTAAATTACTATGTTTTTCTATTTCGAAGTTTTTTCATTATATCTAGAACGCTGAAGTTTAATTCTCATCAAATCATTTATGCAAAAAAATGTATAGATTTTTCTTTGTTATATATAGAGATAGTAAAGATGGACATGCATTTTAAATTTGAAATATTTTTTAAGGTTAATAAGGTTAATTTGAAATGGTTTTTAATGCGTTAGTTGCGTTTCTGGACCTTCAAAATTGAACAAATACAGATGATTCAAAATATTGCCTATTTTCCGCTTATTCGTTAAATAAATCGTTTGACCACTCACTTCATTTTACTTATGGATTAACATTTAGCTTAAGAGTAATTGCCCAGAAAACTACATATTTTATTATGAACATTAAATTAAATTTAATGTTTATTAAAAAATATGAGAAATGCCAAATGTACAGATGATTAAAAATATTTGTATCCCTTATATTTGCGAAATGTAATAGCGCGATTTCATATTTCATTCAGCTTATAGGGAAATGTTATTAGATTTCGGCTGAAATTAAACAGCGTACAGAAAAAGATAATTTTAATGATTATAACAAAAATATGCGGACATTTTATCGTTTCGGTGAACTTTCCAGTAGATTTTGAAAAAAACAGAAAAAGAACAAATTTTCCTTTAAAAATTAAAATATTTTTAATTTGTTACTACAAAATGAGGTTCTATTGTGTAAATTTTTTTTTGAACCTTTAACATAGAACAAATACAAAAATATTTAAAATACTGTTATCCCTAGATCCGTTAAATAAATCGAGTGTATAATTTTAGTTTACGGGCAAATACTATTTGATTTTGCTTGCATTTTCCCACAATATAATAGAACATATACAAATTTAATGATCATAACAAAATATGCAGACATTTTATCATTTCAAAGAACTTCAAACGGTACTTTTTGAAACAAAAATAAAGCAAATATACTTTAAAAATTAAAAAAAAAATATCATCAATTATTTTGATTGAAAATTTATATTACTAGATTACATACCCCACATTTGATTTGTTAGTACTGTGTGCTTTCAACTGTTATCCTCGGCAAAAAGAGAAGCAAGACGCATTCATTTTCTTAAAATATATACACTATTCTAAGTCATGTTCCTAATTTTGCTATCAAATTCTATTTATAGGTAAATAATAAAGGCTGTTGGGTAAGAATAAAAGTTTTAAAGCAACTTTACAGAACTTTTAATTTTGGTTTTTGTATAAAACCAAGTTATATGTTTGTCAAAATAACTTGAATACTAAGCAAATATTGCCATAATGTTTAATTAGTAATTTAAAATGTTAGTTTTTTCCTCTTGTTTGAACACATATAAAGATTTTCAGTAATTTTGTCAGGTCACTAAAAACTACTATGACGTTCATTTTATGATTTCTTTTCTAGTATAATTGTTCTTTGTTCATATGTTTGATTCCAAAGAAAGCCCGATTTTAAAATTAAATACAAAAAATAGCATAGAAACATTTTCAGTCCAGTTTTCAGTTAAATTACTTTCTTGTTGCTTTTAACCAATGTATTTTTATTACATATATGTATTTATTTTTTAAAAAAATATTCATTATTATAATATTTACATATTTTAGATTTTATCGACGTAAAAAATTCTCACTTTAATTTGAAGAAAACAAGTCATACATTAGGGGCATTATTAAAGTCTAATTTCATCTATAACACTTATAAATTTATACATTAGTGTCATTAAGTTCTGGTGTTCTCCATGAAACTAAATTTTCTTTAGTTCATATTGAAAATATTCTTTAATCCTTCTATTTATGAGTTCAAAAATATTGCATTAATATTCTGCAACGTAAATTTCAAACATGACAAATAAAAACAGAAGGTTTTTCGATGCACGTAATGTAAAACATGCTACATATTGCAAACTTGCAGTAGCTATAAAACCGGCCGTGGCTAAAGCTTGGTCATAGCTATAAACACGGCCAAGCTATAAAAGCATGGCCGTGAACTTAGTTTACTGGTCAGGATTCAGTTTAAACAGTTCGATATGCAACTTTTTGTGTTGCATCTCAATGTTTTAACAAAACTTATATCGGACAGTGATCCCGCTTTCTTTACTCCTGTGCATTTGTTATATTACTTAACATTGTTCGAAATTTTTATGAGGAAGAAACGGGGGAGTTTATCAGAAAGACTTTTCGGAAAACGTCATCTCTTCAGACTATAAAGCCACCATAAAAGTTTAATGATCTTGTAATGTCTTCTGAATTAAGTTACAGCTGTGAAATCGGCAATAAAATCCTACCATTTACTTCCGCAGAAAATTCAGCTTTGCCCTCTTCAAGTGATGTGTTGTAGATCGTTATTAACTCACAGCGTAGATCCTTATTTATTTTAATGGCGAGTTTTGGAATAATACGGGTCGTATTTTTCGCATTAATTGTTATTACGGAATTTGATTTTTTTAAAAATCTGTAGCAAGATATTTTATTTGCTGCATATCATTTGACACTTATATGCACAGGTACTTACTGAACCTTATGAAAAGTTGTCATTGCTTGTTGTTTCATTGTGGACTAAAATGATAAAAATTGAATATAACTGGAGAACCATGGATTAAATATGGAAAACCCCATTCCCAAAAATATTTATTGATAGAGTTTTTGCACATTATTAATTTTGAGACGAATTAAATAAAAATTTTCTTTTTCATGCTATCAGTTGATAATATTTTTAGTTTACAAAATTTGTAGAATGCAAAGGGACTGTTTTGAGACTCTTTCTACGCACCGGTTTGAAGACATTAAGTTAAAGAGGCGTTGCAGCTTGCAAGTCCAGGACAAAACACCTATGGATTTCGTTTTATGGGATACATTAATAAATGTTTACACTAGATAACACTATTTATTCTGGATAAACGAATTAGAGTATTAGGTGGTGATATCACACTGGTTAAGCGTATAGTCAAATGCTTAAACCTGATAAGGGTCGGATTCAAAAACCCGCGCTAACCTATATTTTCAAAGAAAATGAGTATTCGTTCCCGAATTCTTCCACTTTTTATTTCACTTACGCTATTTTTTATTTCAAAAGTAGACATTTTACGATTATAATATTTTCGTTAAGTTTATGCATATTTAACGTACATAGTTAAAAAAAAATTATTTATTTTCGCGTGTTATATTATAGCGTGTTTCTTTTCTTTCTTTTTTTTGTAGTTCTCTCTTTTATTTATTTCGCGATTTATATTTTTTTCAATGCAATCTAAAGTACACATTTAAAATTATTTTTTGTTTCATTTTCTCCTGCGACCATACTACACTTGGAGATATGATATTTCTATTTAGAATTATTCACGTAAGTTCAATTTTGCAAATCTTTTGACGTCATCAAGTTTATTTTTTGCATAGTAAAAATGAATAGCTTAATTTTGTGACATACTAAAAATGGAACCTGTAATATTGGAATGGAAAACACATCTTATCATTCGGTAAGTGCGAAATATCTTACAAAATGAACTTTAATTGCAAAACCTAAATAATGTTTTTTCTTATTTGTTTTTCATAGGCATATTTTTTACTTTGCAAAAATGCAAAATGATTTCAGCATTTTTTTTTCTATATTACCGATCTCATAAAGCATTTCGAATGTACGTTGAAAGAATTCGTTTCGAATGTAAGCGAAGTCGTTCAAATGAACGAGTTGAATGAACGGATCAAAAGATTGAACAATCCTCCGATGAACGGACCATTAAAAAGAACGACTTTGCCCACCTCTATTGCTTATACGGTGGGCATAAGCTTCTCCTCATATATCAGGCGATAAAAATTGCAACACAAACTGTTCTTACATAACTTGGAAAAATACAATTTTTATAAAAGTTTAATTTTTGCAAAGAAAAGAATAAATTGTATGAAAAAAACATCCATTTATTTAAACTTTCTAAGGAGAAATTCACTCAATTAATCATATGTTGTTCTTATTCTTTTTATTTCTCATTTAAAATATTTCTATGTTTTCTCAGTTGCCTTTGATTTCCATAGAAAGAATAAAGTCTTATGACCCTCTATATAATAAGTTGGAAAGATCTTGAAGAGGCTTAACGAAAATCCTGACAGATCCGTGAGGGGTGTTGGGCCCCAAGGATGATCGAAGCACGTGTTAGCATTCGCAGGTGTCTGATTCTGTAAAGAATGTGAAGGCCGAAACACACATGAAGTTCTGACGGTTCTAGACTGATGAGCAATTCAGCAATCGGATTTTTTTCATCGGTTTGTCATTGCAATTATAATTTAAAAGCTTAAAAAAATGTATTAAGAAATCTTATGTGGGTGTTCGTCTTAGAAAGCACGTCTTCAATCGGGTGTTTTTGTGAAAAACAAAAACATATAAAAAACACTAAAAATCTCTTGAATTTCAATTAAAATAGCTATTGAAATTTAAAAAAAATAATTCTGCAAAGCCATCCATTGAAACATCCGTTCATGAAAACTATACATAAAAAGTCAATATACTTGTATGTCGGGAAAATAATGCATTATACGAACTATAGTTTTTATATGCAAAAAAAAAAAAAAAGAGAAAAAAAAAGAGGTTTTACAAAACGGTGCTTTTTTTGTGGAAAAATTGTAATCATAAGTAATAGTTGAGATTTGTCAAGTATCTATAAGTAGTAAGATATTCTGATTAATATTTGATTCTGAATAATTTTATTCCGAATCACCTCAATTACAAACAATCCCTCAGTTTTGACTTACTTAGTTAATTGCGAAAACCAAAACGATTTTTTGAAAAAAAATCTAAATTGAATTGAACTCAAACTAATTTTAAAACAGTCATAAGAATTAATTAATATTCAAAAGAAATAAATACAATTTTGTAAAGCAACAGTAAGATATAGCAGCAGTAGGATATCTTACTATTATTCCTGCTATTACATGTCTTACTCTTGCTCTATATGCACACACACAAACATATAGACACGCACCTGTATGACCTGACTTCACCATATCCCCTTTTGTCACATATCATACTAATTTTCGTTAACATATTCTGGAAAAAAAATGCGTGATGTCACCCTTCTTTACTCCGCCCTCAAAGTGTGACATCATTGGTGGACAGCCAATAAACTAAGGTTTAAAAAAATAGAAGGGGAATGTGGAGCAAAGTTTAAGATGACAGATGTTTTTCAAAATGGACAATTCGGAAATTTGTTTTTAAAATTACAGAACAAAAAGAACGAATATTGTATTTTATAATAAATTTTGTGTTGCAGCAATATTTTTTTAAATTTTTTGCACTACATTTGAGTCTTTAAGAAAAAGCGGAAAATTTTCACTTTTATTTTTCATGGAGCAAAGTAAAAAATAAAATATTTTTCTAAATGAAATATTTTTTAATCGATTATAAAATATATTTTTGATCAAAAGAGAATACATGTAAATGAATAAATGAAAATATAATGAAGCAATAAACGAATAATTAAATGAATAAATCAATTAAAAAAGGAAAAATAAATGAGCGAGTGAAAGAATGAATGAATACGAAAATAAGTGAGTAATGAAGGAATGTAAATAAATTAATTAATAAATGAAAACGTAAGTGATTTATGTTAAATGAATGAGTGAGTAAATGAAACAAACTATTTCAATTTGCCCCGCATGTACTTGACTAATTGTACAATTTATTTAAAATACAAATAAGCTTAATATTAACTATATTAATACTGCATTGAATATTAGGAAGCCTCAATTAATATTTTAAATGTTAATAACAAGAACTTTATAATTTTATTGTAACAAAAAAATTTTTGACTTGCGACAAAATATCAGAATATGAGTATCAATTTTTGAAAATTGCCTGTATTATCATATACATTAATCTTCGGAGATTTTTTTTCCTAACTGGAATAAAATACACATATAATACTATATACTTAAAATAATATAAGATAGGTGGAGCTAAAAGCAGAGTAAATATTTCACCATTTCACTTTGCACCGCATTCCCCTATTTGTTTGAAAAAATAATCATTAAAGATTAATGCTGCTTTTGATACTTTCACTATTGTGCAACTACAAATATGAAAACTACACTTTTTACATTATGTAGTCAAACAAATCCTATATCGAAAAATAAGAAGTTACATTGAAAATGGAGCAAAATCATCAAGTTTTCCGTTTAGAAAAAAAAATCCTAAAAGTTTCATGGTTTTTTCGTGCAAAATTGTTGATAATTTTTAAGCAAATTTTTTCTAAAATGCTTTAAATTAATGAAATTCCATTTCTTCTTTGATTTTTATCATCTTTCTTAAAATAAATTTTACCTATGTTTTACTATAATCCTCAAAATGATTGAAAGTGCTGTGAAAATGAAAATGTCTAGGATCTTACCCCGCAAAAAAAAAAAAAAAAAAAAAAAAAAAATCCTTCAAGAATGGTTCATTAAAATTACCTTCATTTTACGCCTTGGGAAATCACCATTTCTTTTTGTCCTGCTTCTTCACTTTGCCCCATGTTCCCCTACATGCTAAAGTATGTAACAATTATCAGAAATACTAAATATGTATCTAATTTTTTGTTTCAAAAACACTTAAGGAAATTTATTGTTTAAAATATGTGCATAATTATGTATAATTATTAAGAACTAGCTGCGGTCCAGGTCTACCTCGAAAATAAAAGTTACGTCAACAATCAGGCTTAAATAAAAGAACAAAAAATAGTGTAAAATCTTCCACCAAAGTAGCAAAAGAGCAATTTTATAACTCAAAATTCAAATCTCTTTCGATTAAAAAAAAAGTTAGATTTTTAAAATCTAAGTAATTTTTTTTATATTTAGTAATTGCTATTAATAGGCGTAAACATTTCGTTTAACGGATTTTCTGGCGAAAACTTCCCAAAGGGCGAGGGCCCACTTATAGGGGGAGAAAACCCCTTTTGAATTCATGAGCATTGAGGGGCCTTTGTGCCAAATTTGGCAAAGATCCGACGTAGACTGGATGTGTTTGAGGAATTTACACACACACACAAATAAAAGTCAATCTTCGTAAAAATAGATAAAAAGTTTCATTTATCGTAGTACCAGTTTCTAAAATAAAATTCCGTTTTTAAATTGCAGTTTTCTGCAGAAAATACTCGTAAGAAATTGAATATTTAAAGAAACATTAACGCAAGTAAACCTTACAATATAATTTTCGTTTTCAGAAAGATTGATTAAAATAAAATTGAATTTCTTATGTGAATTTTCGGAACGTCTGCGTTGGGAACTTCTACTTCACTAAAAGTAATCCGCCGAAAAGACACAATAACACATATTTTTAGAATTCTTAATTAATGCTCGAAACTTTGCACACTATTTACAAATCCCCATCGGACATACGTATATGTTCTGAAAACCGAAATTTTAGTCAATTTGCCAACACTTTCGAAAATTACGATTTTGATTTCACACAGTTTAAGCAAAAAAGCAAGCAATTATCAACGTAGGAATCGCTAGTTTTCCGCGCAATCATAATTATTGATGTCACTGATAACTCCACCAATTTTCCGGAAGCTGTAGTTTTTGAATGGTTTTATTAAATTCCTTACGAAAAGATTTTTTTTTTCTCGTGTGTAACTTTGTTTTTGTATGTGTGTAGTGTTTCCGCTATGAAAATGGTTACTTTTAGTGCGAGGAAGTAACCCTATTTCTTCTTTCGAGGGCGAATGCTTCGCACGGATCAGCTAGTATATATTCGAGTTGGGTACTGTCGTTCTTTTTAGTGACCCGTTCTTCAGAGGATCGTACATTCTTTTCATCCGTTCATTTAACTCGTTCATTTGAACGACTTCCGTCATTAAGAAAAGTTGCACATGATCTCTCTGCACGACATACTCACGTACATTCGATATTTTTCTTTAGATCAATAATGTTCTTTAAAGTAAATATAACTAAAATTATCTAAAAGTAAGAAAATAGGCCTATGAAAAATGAATCAAAAAACTTTCTTCAGGTTTAAATGCAGAAAGCAATTATAGTTCGTTTTATAAGATATTTCTCAGTTTGCCGATTGATCCATGTTTTCCATTACAAAAATCTCAGGTTCCATTTCAGCATGCCAAAAAATTAAGCTATTAAATTTTTCCGAATACAGCACTATGTATAACATATAGTATTACCAGTAGACCATGTATAACGAAAAAAGGTAACAACAAATACATCGGTTGCTCACTCGGAGTTCCGGATACCTTAATTTAAAAAAAGACTCACCTAAATATTAGTTAGGCTTCAAAATTATTCCACAGTACCGATGAGAACAGAAAAAGAAAACAAAAAGAAAAAAAGGTAACACTTTTTTAAATGATAAAACAAAATAGACGGCATTGATCCTGTTTAAAATCTCTGGATATTGAATGTAAAATAAGCGACTTGGAAGTCGTCAAGTAAGTTAAAAAAATAAGCCAGATCAATGTAGTTGGTAGCTGATAAAGCTGTTATATGAAACAAAAGACTGGCCACAAAAGTGATAAAAGGTATTTTTAGAAATAACGTTGGCAACAGAAAGCGGGAGAAGGATTTTTCCAGTTGGGTGGGACAGGAAGTGGGCATTTTGTTAGTAGCCCAAACAAGTTACAAAAAACATTACAAATGAATACATTGGAAAATTGCAAATGAACTGCAACGGTTAAAGAAAAATTATGAATAAAAAGCAAAAAGGTTCGAAATGAATATATTGTACCTACTGCTCTGAGAAAAAGAAAATTTGAGATTAAATGCTAGTTGAAAATTTGAAGATGGATGTATTTTTTTTAAAAATGCGATTATATCACAAGTGCATCAATACATTGTTCCAAAATGCTCACCATTCAAAAGAACGGTCGTTTATTTTTTTAAGTGAACGAACGGATCCGTTCTTTTTAACCCGTTTGTTAATGAACTACACACTGAAGATTTTGGTGGTGCAATTTGTAAAATTTTGAGGTATCCTTTAAGATTTTAGAACTTCAATATCGATCGACTTCGATTCAATATTTTTGCAATTAAAAAAAAAATAATAATAATGAAAAGACAAAAAAAAATCTTGTTGTCCTTATCGATATCTATGATTAATCACATTCGAAAAATAACAAACAATACCCCACTATTCTGTTTTATGGCACAATTTCAGAAAATATTAAAATATAAGTTATTAGTTTAATGACTTACCTTGTCAGAAGAATTGCAGTATCGTGATGAAATCCTTGCGGATCGTTAAATTCTTGCTGCCAGCGACAGAAATTCCTCAAAGTTTTAGAGGCACTAGGAAATATAATTCCAGCATCCTAGATGAATACATGACACAATATTAAAATCCTTTTGACGACATCAGTTGAAGAAGTTTCTCGAAAGCTTTCCTGCGGTGAAACTTTCGGCAGTATTATTAGCTTCATAAAGTGCGTATCGATTAATTCTCGGTGGTCCATTGCACATAAATTTCAAACTTTTAATTAATGATACTGAATAAATTTTAGGTTTTAGAGGTCGTGGTGAAATACTTTCGTTTGATGTTATTATCACAAAGAGATTTATCGTCTTTGATTTAGCAAGAACGTTAAATATTCTATAAGTATTTCTGTTTTAATTCCTAATAACTAAACATTAAAGAAGTTTTATCTATAGAATGATGCAATATAAAATTATTTTGACTCTTTTTATACTGATTACTTAATACTTCATGAAAAATCGTGTTTTTCATGTTCAGAATTATACTCTTATTACATATGTAGAATTAAAATATTTTCAAATGACACGAATTTTATTATCCTTTAATACTGGGTACTTCTCTTATCCTTTCGAAAATAATTTTTGAACATTATCTAAAATTCTTCTTTATTGAATTTGAAAAGAAACTAAATTCTAAGTTATTTTCTGTACAGTAAAATATTTCATTCGTGTAGCTTGTATTTAATAACAGAAATCGTACTTAAATTAGTACTAATTATTCAAAAAGTTGAAATAAAAACATATTGCCTGCAAACATCGCTTTTGTGCATGTTCAAGGTAGCAAAAAACTTATTTATTTTCTATTAGAAATCAAGTTTTCTATTGTGCAGCATTCTGTGCATTTCACAGTACATTTCATTTCCGAATATAAAGAAAAAAATAAATAATTAGCATCAGAACTTTTTTTTTAAATTTACTTACTTCTCCATCAGACATAATGACCAATTTTACAATGGATAAATTGATATTGTTTCCAATGGAGGGATCTTTGTAAATCAGAGCGACCTATGAAAAGAGGAAAATATTAAAGAAAACTTTAGAATACAGTTAGCATATTTTTACGCTATGTTGGAGAAAAAGTAGTTTTTTTTTTTGTAGAAATAAAGTAAGAAAAATTCATAATTTAATGAGACTTTCAGAGAACCCTCTGAAGCAATTAAAGCAAGTTTCACTCAAGAAATTTTTCAAAACCCTAACAAACTCAGTAAATCAATCAAGGAAACAAAAATGCTTGCAATAAAAATAACCGAAGTTTATTACACGCTGTAATAAACTGACTCTTGACAAGAACCATGTTTTCAATTATCGTGAATTTTATACATTAAAATTTTGTCTAGTTTTTCATTTGTATTTTACTCTTACTATTAATTCATTCCCTCCTTAGAATCATTAGGCTTACATTAAGTTTATGATAAAAAGCGCTCACAAATTTTTGCATGAAAATTATTTTCATATTTTGGTACACAGTTTAAGCTATACTTTAAAACTAGAAGTAATCATATATATTATTTCTCACAAATGTTTTTTTTTCGGGGGGGGGGGGGGGCGGGGGGTGACGCAATATTTCCCTCAATACTTAAACTTCATAAGAAAGGCATTGTTTAAAAATACTTTTTAACCGCTTTCTACGAAAGTTAAACGGGAAACTTACGTTTTGGTTTTTTTGTTGAAAAAAAAAAACCAAATTCATTCTGTTTTTTTTTTTTTTTTGTTACGCAGTGCTTCAATGCATTGCATGCCGAAATACAGATCCGTTGACTTATTTCATTAAAAACATCGTGCTAATAATGTACCTATCGAGACTTCGATGGAGAGTATCGATTTAAAGACTTATTTTGTTCAGCGGAGTTCTGATTCTTATTTTCATGACTATGTAATCGAAACTTATTTGCTGGACTCTGAGCTGTCACCATAGTTAGAATTACAAGCACCGTTTGACTTCAAATTGAGATAAAATTGTGGAGAAGAATTTAGTGTCTAACGTGATCTTCATTTCGTATTTACATTTGTAAAAATGCGTTTTGATTTTAATAAACTTTTCTGTTTGTAGCTTGGCTGTCGTTTTTGTCTAGTTCTTTAATTTAGCCGTCCTATGTATGCTCCCAGCACTTTGGTGCGTTTGAGTAAGTTTCATTTTCCAGTTTTTTTACCACACAGTTTTAAATCAATATCCTATCTCGTTTTAACTACAAGTTCCATATTGTTTATTTTCTATGATTTAAAGCAAGTCAATATATCCTCGCTATTGCGCGAATGATTGTTTTAATATAATATTTTGCATGGAACATCCGGGCGAAGTAATTTAATTCTTTCATTAATATTTTAATACGAGATTTTTTTTAACCTTTGATTTGCACTTAAAAGTTAATATTTGAATAAAGGGCATATTAAATTAAGAGCAATAGTTTTAAACTGTTTTGCAAGGAAAGAAAAACATCTAACTTTCAAACTTTTCGAATATATTTGGGACACAGCTCATAGAGAATGTAAGAAGAACTGAAAAATAATATGTTAAAATTTTTTTTTCAACTTTATTTCCCTTTCAGAAGATGCCAGAGTTTTAAAGAAGCATAGTCAATCAGTTTATGATAATTTTGTTCAGACTTATAGAGATTTAATGAATTCAGGGACAAATTTTACTTATTAAAGAGCAATTAATTAAAAACATTTTCTTCTCGCATGAACTAAAAAAAAGTTGCGATTTAAATAAGCTGGATTCCAAACTTCCACGCTCATCAATAAAATATTATTTTTACAGTAATCGCGATAAAATGATTTTGAATTCGAATAAATTGAATAGGCTTTGTAATTTTTGCTCTGTTGTAGCTTTTCCATCCTCTTAAAAAAAGAATCTCATTAATTTTAATGAGAAGGAAAGCAATTTGTTGAAACCGCAGCAGAAGAGAAAAATTACTAAATTGAAGTTTAAAAGTTTTCTTGAAGCATTCTTCCTGCTAATAAGAGATAAGCCTTAGCAATACCACCACTTTCCTAAGACTCGGATGTGAAGATTTTATTTGTTGCGGCCATGCTAACTTTTCAAATTTCAAAGACTTTTCAACGTAAAACTAATGACTCGTTTTCAGCATCATTCGACCTCAAATGTTACGCTGCAATAGTATACATAATAAATTTCTATTTTAGCAAATTTTGTGCTAATTTATATTTTATCCAAATTTTCAATTTCCTTTATGTTTGACTCTTTTAATGTTTTATTTTGCTTTTTGTGTTTGTTTTACTTACTTCTGCGAGCCTCATGTTGTACTGCATGTTGCATGATGAGTTTTCACATCTCTTAAACACAAGAAACGCGAACCTGTTGGTTATAGGACGAGCAACTGCAGCAATGTTTCTGACTACAGTAAAATAGTTATTTTTAATGCAGAAAGTGTACGTTTTGGACAAATGTACTTGTCAATTTTAGATTAAAAAAATAATGTGTGTAAACACTTTTTCTTCACACTTTATCTAGACTAGGATTAGGTTGTTAGGTTAATTTGTGTTGACATTCCCCCTCCCCCCCATTACCCAAGTTCTTATTCCCCCCTAAATTAGTGTCACTCGATTAGTGATTTAGGCTACTATATACATGAGGATGAGGTTCAATATTAACAGCATCGTGATGTTTAAAGAACTGCATATAAAGCAGCAGTTTCCACAAACCTAAATTAATTTTTCATACCTGCCAAATTTTTCGATTTTTCAAAAATACGATAACGGGAACATGTCATTGATCGTGTCAGATCTTCAAGAAATCACTACATCTAGAAGTTACAAGAAAAAATCCTGAGCGAACACACCGAAGGAAACGCACGACTAATGACTGCTATCAAAGAAATGTTGCCGCAACACACTCTGTACCCAAAGGTTAGTGTGGAGGTGTAGAAAGTAAATATTTTACTTTTTCACTCTCACCCGCTATTTCACTTTGCCCCACATTTCTCAACATCCCCGAGTACTGTTCAAAACTTTACTTTTTAAAGCTTTCAATTGTTAAAATTTTTTTTTTTCAAAAGTCAAAACCTTTTCCCTGACAAATGCGAAAAATAATGTGTCTGAAATTTATTCTAAAGTAATCCTTTTGAGGATTACCTCTAATCCATATTATTCTAAAGAAATCCTTTTGGGGAAAGCATTCCTATTGAAGAGCAAATCTGCTTGAACACACATTATACAAACAGCATGCTATCACAGACGTGCAAATGTAATTTATTTTAAAATTTGATGTTTATTAACAAAACCCAAAAACTGTTTTAAAAAACAGGAGTGCCCCCTAAGAACAATTGCGCACCCTCCTAAAAGTCGCGAAGATACATGAAAAACAAGAGCCTCCCCCAAAAGTGAAAAATACCAATAAAAAAACCACTGAAAATTTCAATGACGCAGTCTGCGCCATGACACCCCCCCCCCCTGGGTGGTCACCCCTGTAAAAAAACCTCGCCGAATAATTTGAGATGATTTTTTTATTCTTAAGATTTTGCATCATCGTACTGTTTTTCTAATTTTGTAAGGCCTTACGTTAGTCTTAAACCATATTTAATTGAGAAAAATAACATCAAAAGCAAAATATGGTTTTCTTTTCTACATTTGTGTTAAATAAACGTCAATAAAGCAATTGATACATTTTGGGACATTGTTTTTTTTTTTTTTTTGGATTAACTACAAATGGGAAATACCTGATTTAAGTGCAGATTAGAAGACCATAAAACAGAATAAAAATATTTTTAAAACTTTTATCCCAGTCAGCTTGCTATTCTTTCTTAGTGGATTTTTGGTTAAAGACGCATTGACTAAGTAGAAATGAATCATACCACGCATTGAGTCGTTTATATTTCATGAAAGCGAAATAATCTCTTACACCGTCGTATTTGACCCGGATTAAAAGGTTAGAAGCACGAAATATTTCTTGACTTCATTTTCTGAGAAAGAAGACGCAATGGTAACTTTTCAAAATTAGCTTCTGTGACTAAGTTTCTTAAAATGGAGGAGGATGCTTTAGCATAAGTTATTTAGCTGAAGAAAAGAATAGAATGAAAAGATTAGCTAAAAACTGATATATTTTCTTTTCTATATATATATATATATATATATATATATATATATATATATATATATATATATATATATATATATATACAGAGAAAAATTAACATCATCAGCGCTTTTTCAAAATTTTCTTCGTGCTTTGTTCACTGAGCAATCAGAATTGCTAATTAATTTCATAATGACGTGCTTTCTTGTTTTACTGTATTTACTGTATCTGTTTACTTGGCAGAATCGATCCTAAATGTGATTTCAATTTGTATGAAAATTATTAAGCTATTAGACGCTATTTTTCCAGTTTTTTTTTTTGTCATTCCTGCACACATTCCGTGCACATATGTGCAGTATATGCAGCACAAGATCATATCCTCCTACCGACCCTTCAGTGTATTAATGAGGTCACCGGAGAACTGATAATGCCCATCACGGTCTTATTAGGCTACAATCTAATTATCTAGGGTTATTACCTTACAGAAAAAAATTTTGGTACAGAGGTTCACTTTTCTTTTTGAATTCGTCAACTACATAAATAAGGTTTTTAAGAACAACTAACATTTTTTTCCCAGTAAAAAACAGTTAACCACGTAAAAATTTGATTAAAAATAAGATCAGGCAATTTCGACCAATCTCTTTTGTAATAGCAGTTGCTAAACGTTGCCTGTTGATAACAAACTGCTTGTGGATAACGCTTTATCATCAGTTATGCTTCAAGATGACGATAAAATCACGATCTAGCGAATTTTTGCTATCGTAGATAGAAACGAGCTGATGTGTGTATCACATGACTTCCTTTTACTCCAATTTAATGTCATTTTCCCATTATTGCCAATTTTAATGTGATTCAATAGCTTACTCTCTAAATATCACCAACAGTGGCCAAATTAAAACCAGATTTTAAAAAAATCTCCAAATTTGTCACCAAGTTGGCGACAAAACATGGCGACCAAAAGGCTGGTGATATATCGCCAAGTGTCCTCCAAATTGTAACACTACTTGAGTTTACATCGAAATTAACAATAATTTCCCCCAAAAAAGGGGCAAAAGACTCCTTTAAAAACACCCGAATGCAACCAAAAAGGGAGCTGCACAACTAGACCCCACTAGGTGTCTACGTACCAAATTTCAACTTTCTAGGACACACTGTTCTTGAGTTATGCGACGCACATCCGCAAAAACAGACGTCATGAGAAAACTCGTTGTAATTAACTCGGGAATCGTCAAAATGGAAAATTCGCGTGTCTATACGTTCTTAGGCACTTATTCAAGGGGGGGGGGGGATTCAGTCAGTCAAAAAAAAAAAAAAAAAAACTCAACATTCATTCGACTGTGAGCAAAATGGAAGTTAAGGTCGATTTTTAAGTGAAATTTTCTTTGCGAATACAATACCTCCTTTTTTGCAAAAGGAAGTAAAAAAGGGGTTCGCTTATTGGTCTACGTGAACTTATTTAATACCTTACCTTTGAATTTCCACTTTCCCTTTATTTAATCACCTCAAGTCGCACACCTTCTAATATTTTCCCTTTTTGGTCAAAATAGTTGTAGAAAAAGTTTTATATAATTTGAACAAGAGCAACCCGTGCCGACTTGCGCCCGAAAGTGTAAACCAGCGCTGTGTACTAAGCCGAATAAAAAAAAAATAAAAAAAACTTTTTTGGAAGTTCGAAATTTCATTTTGATAAAATGTTGCCCCTATAGTCCCACATGTACCACAAAAATATTAATCCAAATTAAAAAATATTTAGGTGTTCATCAGGAGGCCTAAAATTTATGATTTTCTTCAAGAAATGGATTTCTTCGATTTATCTTTTAAAAAATTACTTATACATTCCAATAAAATATCAAGTTCAAAAATCATTAGCAAACACATTTTCAAATCAATACTTGCAAATGAGTAATAAAAAAATATACATTTAAAATGAAAAAAATAACTTGAAAAATCCATATTTTGAGAACTATGTGGGAGACATACTGCAAGAGTGCAAACATTTCTTGCGCTAATCACCGAGTTTACTGTTTATGTGTTTCTTCTTAAAATATATCTCACATTTTTATAAACATGCATAGAAAAAAATCATTTTTTTGAAGAAAATTATAAATTTTAGGGCTCCTGCTGGACACCTAAATATTTTTACATGTGGGGCTGTAGGGGCAACGTTTTTCAAAACGAAGTTTCAAACTTCCATTTTTTTTTCGATTCTTCTTAGTTGCTTTCAGGCGCAAGTCGGCAAGGGCTGCTGTTGTTCAAATTACATGAAACTTTTTTTTGAGCAATCACGATTGCTTATTGCTTTCATTTGACTGTTTTTGATGTCCTATCATTTTTCCCACCGCCACTCTCCGCACCGTCACCGTCGACCGAGTCCTCCAGATGCTGCTCCTATAGCGAAAACAGTCTCCAGGTTGCATCCATGTCCTACACACACGCGCATACATACACAACTACACACACACGCACGCTCACACACACAAACATACATCTACATACACAAACACATACAACTACCCACACATTCATGCCTGCACACAGACAAACACATATGCCTACGCACACACACACAAACACACATCTACACACACATACACAAACACATACAACTACCCACACATTCATGCCTGCACACAGACTCAAACACATATGCCTACACACATACACATACCCCCCCCCACATACACACATTCATACACACAACTACCCACACACTTATGCCAGCACACAGACACAAACACACATACCCCTATACACAAACACACATACCCCCCGCACACAAACACACACGCATACATACACACACTCGTGATTGCGAAAAACATAATTTGAATTCAAGATGTCAAAATTCAAATTATTATTATTTTTTTTTTTTACAATTGTTTTGACCTAAAAGGAAAAATATAAGATGGTGTGCTACTTGAAACACCGACTTTCGTTTTTCTTGGGACAGCCTAATGTACACGTGTGTAAAAAAAATCATTAAGTGTTGAATATTTATGTTTGGTTCAATAGATGGATGACTCAGGAGCGATGAACATTTTTTGATCACTTTACATTGTCACATGAAGAATTCACTGAAGCACGAAATACCATTAAATTGAATTTCTATATCATCAAGTTCTTCTATCTGACACTAACTATTAAAGTAACATTATTTTTTACTGCCTGCAAACATCAATTTACTTCAAACGTTTCTTCAAATCAACTGATAACATGATTACGATTTTTTTTCTTAGTGATATCTTATAATCGTAATCATGGCAATAAAAGCTGTTTTGAATTTTGAACGTGAAGTTAAATTTTGAACTGAAGAAGTTTAATCTCATAAATTATAATCAGTTTTTATAAAATTAATTAATGAATGTATTACCGATGACATTAATGTAAGTATGTACATCTCCAAATTATCTCCATGGTACCTCTTCATCTTACTGTCTGCAACGACCATTATCTCCAAATTCCACTCTTTTGACACAGAGCGTTTGGAACGATGGGATCTTGAATTTGGACCAACTGGAGGATCTGAAAACAAAGTTAAAATATAAATTTGAGAAAAATTACGTAGGAATGTTTAACAAAAATTAAAAGCTTTAATTGAAGTTTAATTATTTTTTTAATGTACATTGCTAAAACGTTCAAAATAACCAAATTTAAATAATTTTCGAAGCTGGATATATAGAGTGCCATTTATTCAAATCATCTATTTCAAAAACTATTGAAATTAAAAGAGCTGTTTAGCAATTATAATTCCGTTTCACTTAAAATATTCAATACAGTACAGTTTCGAAGTTTCGGCACTCAATTACCCGGCTGAACCTAGAAATCCGTGCAACATTCCAGGAGGAAAAAATATCTCCTCGCGAAAAACCTGTTGCCCCCGCATTCTCAATATCTTTGCAAATTTGCAAACTCGACGATTTTTCGGTTCATATTAGAACAACTTTTCTTGATACTTCGATAGCGCGAGTACCGCTTTTACGAATTTGCATTTTTTTTCTTAATTTGAGTTAACCTGTAACGCGTTTTTGAGACGCGCTGTTCAGGATCTAATAACGAGTGCTTTTAATGTCAATGTAGCTTTTAAAACCGGTAAATGGGCCAGTAAGAAGTGTTGATATCAAATATTTTACATCCTTAAACTCACACCTTTTTGCATTAAAAACAATTCTTGAGTCCCAGAAACATGTGTCTACAATTTATTACATGTTTACATTTTTTAAAACACTGCTTATTTAACTTGGTTGTTTGACTGAACATCAGGCTCATTTTTAGAACTTTTACCATTTTCCTATGTAAGTTATGCGAGCACACGAGTTATGTAAAAATCTTCTCGAAGTTTTAAACCCTAGTTTATATTTGACGACTTCAATCAACCAAGCTTTACTCAAAGTTTTAATAACCTTACTTAGCAAAACAAAGCAACCTTATCATATAATTTTTTGCCTTTATTTTCCGTTAACATCATTTATCCAAACAAAGCCACCACATTATGTTAAGTTTTATACTCATTTTTAGTTTCATTAGTCAGTCAAATAAAACAACCATTATCTGTCAAGTTTTTCTTTATTATTAATAACCATAATTAGATGAACGATTATTGGTTAATTTTCCAACTTTTAAAAAATAAAGTTCTATTCCAGTCATTACATAAATTATCTTTGCATTATTAGATTGTCTTTGCATTATACAACGTTCCTGTATTCTAGGAAAAAATTCAAGTCGTAATCTATTCAGTAAATCTTTAAAGATGTACCGTAGTAACTTACGAATAATAGCTAAAATTTCATTAAAAATATAGTAGTAATTTCAAATAGCATAAAAAAGTAAGGTAAATTCTTTAGTATGGCATTTTAATTTCTTTCTCTTTCTTTAACTGTAAAAAAATCATTTAAATATTTCGGTATAAATCTTATATGTCGTAAAAATGAATTTTTTCGAAAAAAGAAGAACACTATTTTTTTACGTGTAAGAAAAAAAGAGTTCCTTTCAAGAACTAATGCCCCTAGTTTGTTAAGGGAACACTTACTACAAAAAGCGATAAAAAATCGTATACTTTTGAGGATTTCGTGACAACTGAGATATCGAATGTCAAGATCAAATTTCTGATTTCGATAGGCATCATTTTCTATAGATACAAAAAATAAAGAATTTCTCTTCCATCTGGCATGTGACAGATACTATCGCAGAAATGACGAGTATTTGTTGAATTCATATAACATTTTCAAAACCGTCTTTATGAAAAAGAAGAAAACAGATGATGCTTCTTTCAAAAATGGTCACGAATCAAATCTTACTATCAATGCGCAAATGTAGACTAATTTTCATTTTGCTTAGATCAAAAGAGCATAATTTAACATTTAATTATTTTTTTTAGAAAACATGCACAAATACATAACTCTTTAAAAAATCGCAAAATTTTGTCAGTAGAGGAAGCTGCTGTACCCACGGACAAAATTTACTTTTCAATTTTTCCTGGTCTCTGGGAATGGATAATCGATCGGAAAATTTTTTGGCAGAATCTACAGCTTATCTTCTAATTTGACAATTTTTGTCAGGTGAAAATCTCAAAGCTTTCAGCCTCAAAAAATGTTCTTAAAAACCATCTTTTTTTGTCCGTGGGTACAACAAACCGTTCACTCCGCGGACAGGTGCCTTTATACTCATGGACATATAAAAAAATAATATATAACTAGGCCTGAGGAACTCAATTATACTCAATACATTTTCGTAAGCCATTTTATGTTGAAATACTTCAAACATCCATTGAAAATAACATTGAATAAAATATGCAACAGAAATTAAACTTTGAAAATTAATCGAAGTTTTTTTCCCTTTATTAAATTTTCCTTAATCATTTAACATCAGTTAACTCTTTAAAAAAGTTATTAGTCTTAAGAGAGTTTATGATGTTATAAATAATTAATATGTTAAAAATAAAACTAGATTCATGATAGTATGGCTCTTAATGTACCTACATACTAACTTCAATTAATATGCAAATTTAAATCTTTAACCAAAATTAACCCATCACAAAAAAAACTCAGTTCAGATTAAATCAACAAAAATCTAGAAAAGTCGACTTCAAATGAAAACAGGTGGGGTTGACGGTATGGAGCTCCTAACACAGGTGGGGGTTACTTCAACACTATATCTTCAAGCCCTACTTCAAATTCATCATCATTGTTAAAAGCAAATTTCGAACGTTGATGACAAGGCACCATTTTGAGGTACTTCACACTGTAAGAAGACTCAAGTGTGACCCAAGGAGACTCAAAATTGCTGTCCGTGGGTACACATGGTTGTGTCCTTGGGTACAAATGTATGCCATTTTGGTTTTGCATGGCAGTCACATCGACAAGACCACAGTTTTACAACATTAAAAATCAGAAAAAAAACCTTCAAAATATCGGAAATCATGATACCTACAACAAAAATTAAAAATACAACACACGACGGCCAAAAAAAGAAAAAGAAATTGCTCATGTCATTTTTTTACTTAGATCCTACTAAAACCGAAAAAAAATGTGATAGAATCTTAAATGTTCCTTTCATGGGGTTGAGACTTTCTGGGGTATTGGAGAGGGCTGTGACACACACGTTAAACCCCAATTAGGATCCCTCTCGACGATACCCGGAATTTCCCGATAAACGTCCGTAGGTACAACCGTCCGTGGGTACAACAGCTTCCCCTAATGATTCCAAAAATTTGAAAGAGGAGCTAACCTCGTGTTTCCGTTTTATATAGGGAACATTCTTCTCATTGTAAACAAATGAGTCCCAACATTAGAATATCACTAAAGGACTTACGTTTTTAACGTACGTAAAACGGAAATAATAATAATTGAGAAACTTCTATGCAAAAGGGGGTGGAGTGCAATAACAAACAGCGGTTAGCTCAAAGTTAACTGAACAAGCACAGACAAAACTATAACGTAAAGCAATTAGACTAACAAACAAGTAAAAATGAAGCAATCATCTGAATTAGTAGCTTTTAGTCGGCCGAAAGTATGGTGATTGTGAGATTGGTTTCTTAAAAGTTTATCAGAGGGCGTTCACTCTATTTTACAGTCATTTACTCGTGCGAATAAGTCTTGATAGCTTCAATTCACTGTGCAGCAAAAAAACCAAAAAAATCCTTTAAACTGCTTCTGACCTACTGATTCTTTTGTAAAATGACCCCGGGAATACAAATATGACCACCGTTTTCCCCCTACACGTACCACTTTTTGGAAATGGAGCCCCTTACAATTTTTTTCAGTTTTCGACAGCTTCGTAGCAATTATTTCGTAGCCATTTATTCCCCACTAAAATATTTTTAAAATCACAAAAATCGCATTTAGTATTAAACGCGTCAATAATAAAATACTTAGAAAATCGTTATATACTATTTGTAATTTAAAAAGAATAAAAAATAGTAGCTGAAAGCAAATTTTTTTTTTACAGCTTCACATACTTTATACGAAAGTTTAATAGTCTGTTGTCTTTTTTTTTTTTGAAAAATCTTTTGCAAGACTTTTTTTTCGATTTGAGCAACGTCTTGCAACAATGTCTAGCATTTTAAGCACCTCAGTTTTAATTAAGAAACGTTTAATTTTCAAATGAACAAAATCTATGAAAAGAAAATGTGATAATTCAGTGTTGTACTTTGGGACACTCTTCATATTTTAATTTTTAACGTCAATTATTTGAATCAAATTTAAAATCTAAAAGTCACAACAATAACAAATAATATACCCCAATTAAAATACCCCAACATACTTCTATGCCATGTTTTTTTTTTTAATTCAGACAGTTTGAAAATAAAATGTTGCCAGCCATTTTTTTAAAGTAAAAGTTCCAATCTGTTGTACTATATGAAAGTCTTCATGATTCACGAAAAAGCCACATCTAAAAACAATTTTGCTCCAGAAAAAAAAATCCCGGTGATGAATTAAATTATGAATTATTATCTACCATTTAATGTGTTTAAAAGACTGCTCAAGATTTGAACAATGCTCCATATTCCGAAACATATCTTAATTATTTAGAACCATGCATATGTGGTACCTTGGAACGTGTCCTAAGGTACAAAGTGTTTGACTGTCCCAATGTACAATAACCACGTTGTTTAAAAAAACCAAAATGATGGTCAATCTAGATGCACTATCAATATTTGCTCATAAGCAAAATTTAACGTACTTCTCTGTTATAACAAAATTAAATTCGGTTAATTAAATTTACAAATACAGAGACAGAAAATGAAATAAAAATGAAGAAAATATTTACTTTTGAGTCATGAAATTTTCTTCCTCCCACAAAATCGTCAATTTTACTCATTTGATACTGATTTTTATTATGGCACCATTTAATGGTGAAGTTTACTATTAGAGATTACAAAAACATGGCTGCTAAAAATATATTCTCAGAAATTAGCAGTGTCCCAAGGTACAAACGTCCCAAAGTAAAACACTCTCCCCTATATCAAATTACTTTCTTTAAAAACAGCAAGCAATTCTCTTACAGCAAAATATTTTGGGAACAATACTTCTAAACAAACCTCAATCAATAAGCATGTGTATTATAGCTTCTACTACATAAATTATCTTTTTTTTTCGCTTTTGACGAGAAATTTCAACAGATGATAAAAACTGGTAAAGAATGTTTAATTACGGAATTCGAAATATCTTCTTGTCAAGATGGTTTATCGGATGACATGCGCAACTTCTTCTTAAGTAAAAAGCTAATAATTGCACTAACAAATCCTATAAAACTACGCTATACATCCAGCTGTTTTTAAAGAATACCAATTTTTAATTATTGAAAACGAAACGAAACTGCAAAAGATTTCATTTTCTATGTTCTTAGAATATTGTTTTGGAGTCCGTTAGTAGTTAAATTCATACGGAACCAGAAAAAATATGTTAGAAGAAACAACCTTAAACGTAGAGGAATAGTTACACATTAGTTATAAGTTTTCGATATACAGTCGGATCCCGCTACAACGCGATCCGACTTGCGCGAAATAGCTATAACGCGAGTTTTTCATGGGTAATGAATTTTTTATTGGACTTTCATCCATTTAGCATCACTGACAACAGAAGTTCACACATTGTATTAGTCTTAACAACGCTTTGCTTTAGTTTATACAAATTACCGCTCCGATTCTTAAGGTTTTTTTTTTTTTTTTTTTTTTTTGCCTTCTTATTAACGTTGATAAAACAGAATGGTTCCCAAACAAGGACTTTCATCTAAAGTTAGCAAAAGTGGAAAGAAAAAAAGAAAGTATCTGAAAATGCAAGAAAAGGTAAAGATTCTCGATGCTTGAACCTCGATCTATAATAATCTCTCTCTATAAAGTGCCTCGAAGGTAGCACAATTAGGTATGAGTTAATCTTCGATACATACAATTAAAGTTCAAGAAAAGGAAATCAGCAAAAGTTCAGAACTTAGTTTTAACAATGAAGCTGGTAGAGTAGTGTCTGAGCAAAATACAAATAACATGAAAATGGAAGCCAGGCCAGAAATAGTGGTGCTCCCACACTGTATAAACTTCATAATTTTTAAAATTATAATTAAAGTTACGATATCTACTGTTCAGTGCTATTATAATGCAGTAATGTTCTTTCTGTAAGTACCCTATTGTTTAAGTACATGTATCTTATTGATCATTGATTTTGTGCTTCATAACAGAGTAATCATGTTAAATAGTAACGTTTTTTCTAAAATACAGTAAAAAGTCAGTTCTTTATAAAACATACCGTAATATATAGTTAAGAAATGGTTTGAAACAATTTGAGGAGTGTTAACATATGTCCGAAATAATTGGGTATGCTTATAAAAAATTTCTAAACATGCGCTGTTCCACAACGCAAAATTCCGACTTGCGCGAGGGGTCTTGGAACGCATCCCTCGCGTAAGTCGGGATCCGACTGTACTTTAAAATTTGCACATACTCACGCATTGGAGCGCGTGCAAGCACACATTATATTAGTGTGTATGCGCATCGAAGCTCAAGCATGTGGTTGGAATTTCTGCTACGGTGGACCTTGATCTTGCGTATCAATTTTTAAATATTTTTTCCATTTCTGTAGTGTTTTTTTTTTCTCCACACAGCTACGTTGCCTTAGTCTATGGAAGGCTTGTAGCTCCTAATCATTGAGAAGGGATAAAATGGAGGGAGCGAAGATTTTTATTCGTAAAGCAAAGACACCAAGTCAGGTGATAGATTTTGAAGCAAAGCATTTGAAGAAAACTGGTCTCTTTCTTTAGTTTCACGCAACCCGTGTCAACCATTCGTCGTTAAGTCTGTGACTTGAGCTCTTTGCCCAAGCTTTTACTAAGCCAATGATTGGACTAGCTCCCTCCATTTACAAATTCCTACTCTAAGCTCTTAATGTGTATCTTGCAGTGTTGAATCTATTTAATTACGGAGAAGAAGCAAATGTAATCATTTGCAATCTCTAACGTTGTGCTTTGCTATTATTTTTCTGCCTACACTTAGAGGAGATGTGTTTGATATTCAATGTTTGCTGTCGCTTATGGCTACGTTTGTCCTCGTGATAAAGCAAAAAAGTGATTCTATGGAAAAGGCAGTGCTTTACTGTAGTTGCAAGTCGTCAACAGTTGGCTCCATCGCGTAAATTTCAGCCTCTATCGCCCGTTATACAAACTTTAACCTATGTCCTGTGACGGTCCTGCTGCTAATTCAACAACGATCTCGAAACTTTTATCTTGGTACACTCTTATGATATAGCACCAGTGGCTCCTCAGTACTCCAGTTGCTCCTCTGTATATATGTTTGATTAACTCGAAGAGCCATAGTCGCCGTTCGCTTCTTGCCCCTGGACAGTGTTTCTCAACGTTTTATCATTCGCGACCCAAGTTACGTTTCTAATTTTCCTCGCTCCCTCTTCCTCCTGGAAAATATGAGTAGTTAATTTCTCCCTGGGAGGAATAAGACACTAAGTCAAAAAGATAAAAAAATTGCTCAGGAGAAAAGTTCGAAGTTTTCTTTTGAGATGATTTTTATTACTGGATTGACATTCATGGGTATACAAAAGGAAAATTTGACTATCGAAATTTTATTGTTTTATACCTCTGAGTAGGTTATAAAACGTTTAGTAAGATAGTACAGTCGAATCTCGATAACTCGAAGTTTACAGCTCGAATGTTCCTATACCTGCCAGTTTTCATCAGGTCCCAAAACTCTTGAGACTGTTGTATAAACTTCTCATACCTCGAGCGTTTCAGCCGGTCCCTTGGGACTTAGAGTTATTGAGAGTTGACTTGAATCTGGATTTTGAAAACAATACTGACATAGCGCCCTTTACCACTTCAAGCTACAGAAATAATTTTAAGTATTTTGGCTCGAAAGCTAAACTACGATCTGAACTACAAATGCACTTATGTTTTCAAAATTAAATAATATATTCCCACAATTATCGATAAATATGGATATATTTTTCATGCGGTAAGGATAAGCATTTATCTCATTGGTTATTTGTACGAGGGAAAGAGGTGTTCCTAGACCTGTAGATAAATAAAGTAAAATACAACCCAATATTAAAATGCACAAATTTACACGAAACTGCAGACTTATGTCAACAAATGTATGTTTATCCATACGCTTATTTCTTTTGCACCGAAAAACTAGTTTTTTGTAACCCCGAAACACGTTTCTAGAGTTTCATGCTCATTTATGCAGTTTAAAGGTGTATTATTACATTTTACGACTTCAGAGGCTATACATTTTAATATTAACTTACATAAATGAAAATGTTTGCAGCAGGCCCACTAAAATTTTAACCAATGCGTTAATTTCCTTCATTAACTGCATAAGCTTTTTAAAAACAATAATTTAATGTTTTACAGGCGTCTTAGGTGACCTGTCATTTACATAGATATATTTTGTTATGCTTGAAACTTTTTCAGATAAGGTGGAAAATTCTGAAGCATTGTAGCCAGTAATTACCCCATGTCAAAATTAACTTGTCCGACGGTGAAAACTCAACGTTCTTGTTTTATGAGAAGTATACGTAATACGTATTATTAATCAAGGATAAACTATCAATGTAAATTATTTTAAAAAAATGCTTTTTCACAAGCAAATACAAAAAAAAAAAGAAAAGACTGCTTCACAAATTGTTAAACAATCTTCTTTCTTTCGTGTTTTCGACAAAAGGTAGTTAAAATAATTTGTCACAAGTACAGTTCTTTTCTTGACGGCTTTTTCATGTGATTTCTTCTAATAGAGGCCATATCATTCAATGCGTATAAAATTTCAAGTAATTAATAATGAACTTACATTAATTGTTTATTTCTTACTATTGCTTTCTATCCTTGAATTGTCAAAATCATTTCTCATTTTTTACTTCCTCGAAAAAAGGAAAAATACAACAACTTATGCGATCAAGCCTTCAAGTCATATATTAGT
This sequence comes from Uloborus diversus, assembly GCF_026930045.1. NCBI lineage: Eukaryota > Metazoa > Arthropoda > Arachnida > Araneae > Uloboridae > Uloborus > Uloborus diversus. The sequence goes on from NC_072740.1 coordinate 134,085,668, forward strand.
AACTAAATGCTGCGAATTGAACGCAAGACATGAAATAGTAACCTCGATTGATGCGATTTACGATCTCTTAACATGAAAGATCAAGACTTAATACCTCACGACTCCTGGCATTACTTTTTAGTAGGATTATTAGTAGAAACTGGAAATCTGACAATGGATACAGGAAGAATGTGAGGTTCAAAGAATTGCCGCAGCTTTTCAAGATCCTCGAAACGTGCAAGAATGCAATTTAGAAGCTCAGTTGCAGATATAAAAGCTATTAATCTTTACAACTTTCCAAGACATTTAAGCATGCAGTTTTCCAGTTTTACAAAATCCCGATATTTAAACAACATTTACGAAAAATAAATATGTTTTCACTTTGAATCTTTGTGTGTTTTTTCGCACACGAAGAAAACGAAGTCTATGAAATTGATTTTTCATACAATCATTTTCTTTCTCTGATGCTATGAAATTAATGTTCAATTAATCTGGTATTCGTACATTATCAGAGATTCCAAAACCTTTTTCTTCCGCTGCCCACTTGCCTGTTTTTTTTTTTTTTTTTTTTTTTTTCTGCTTTTCATAGATTTCTCCCCATCAGGATCGTTCCAAATGAAGACAGGTGGAGGGATGTTTTATTAAACGCTTACATAAAAACTGAAACTGACCGCAAGGTTAAACTTATAGTATGACTCCGAGAAGTTGAGCCGTACTATAAGTTGGCCTAGACAATGTTTTCTTTTTATTTGGGGGGGGGGGGGGGGGTTCAGTGAAAAAAGAACATGCTAGTGGCGTGGATTTGAGTTAGAATAACTTTGCAAAACAACTACGAAAGCCACCGAACTCAACTTAGCGCCAATCACCCTTCCCTATTACCCCCCCCCCCCAAAAAAAACCCCTTGTCTAGATCAGGCTTAATTTATCAGAGCCACAATATGAGCTCTTTTAAAACAGTTAGGGGAGAGCAAAATATAAGAAAACGTCACACTATTTTGGAAACTTCGTTTTAAAACAAAATTTTACCAGTTAATGCAAAGTATTAATGTATAATTAGTTTATTTAAATGCTTATTATAAAAGTGAGCATTAAGTTTCTAGATTGTTAACGTTTCATGATAATCTGCTTAAATGCAGTTTAATATCTTGGGCTTTGTATTACACCTTTGGAAAACACTATACGAAGTGTCTAAAGTAATCCAATCTGCACCACATGAAGTTTATTATCGGGGAGAAGGAATTTATTAAAAGATAGAGGCAGGGTTTACATTGAATGGGTGCGCACCGAAACTCAGGTCCTGTATTTATTTTCAAAATGTGTTAGAATTTTTATATATTTGACTAAATTCAAGATTTTAATGTATATAAAACTCTAGATGTGAGGACTACTGCAGTGCTAAGCAGAGAAGTACGCAATTTAGCAAAATTGGGTTATTGTCACTAGCTGATTTAGCAATTTAATTTACTTATATTTAAAGTTTTTTTGGTGATTTGTAAAAACGAAATAGTTTTAAAAACTTTTGAAAAAAAAAGATATCTACTTACGTTGTGTGCATTGCTAAAGACGTTTGAACGTAATTGACGAATACGAAGCATTTAAAGAGGCAAAAGAGGCATTAAAAGAGGCATTCTGCAACATTTACAACGTTTTTTTTCTTAGCAATAATGTAGCTACAACTTTTATACTTTATGAACGCAGCATTCAACAATGTAGCAGTCTATTGTACCAGAATGCTAAATTTACATTTACCAACAAATTGAGTAGTTTATGTGAGTCGATGATAAAAACTAATACGACATTACATAAATGTCCGCATAAAATATTTAAAATTAAGTTTGAGGTTAATTTAAAACTCAAATTCCGAAAAATAAAATGCTCGTAAAATATTTATACCTAATTATTTTCGACCAAAAAAATCATTTTTTCTGCAAATACAATGCTTATTATGTTCGCAGCAAATGCAATTTTCGCTCAGCAAAGGAATCTAGGAAAAAAAGTAATTTTATCTAAATAAATGATCGGATAAAAATTCAACTTATTATTTTTATCCACGTATGCTTTAAAATTTCTCAAAATATAATGTTTATGAATATTTATGTCTGATTCATGTTCGTAAAAATTTAATTTTATGTCTTTCTCTCCTAATAATTTTTTATTATTAAATATCATCTGATGTCAAAATTAACTAACAGGCTCAGTTAGTAAATGCAGAGAACAAAATAATGCTCCAATTTAGACAGTTCTTAATCTCTGAAATTTAAAAAATGGTATTTTACGAAATTCATATTCCGTTAAATTTGTGAAACAAAATATAAGGATCGCTAAGTCTCTTTTTAGTCCAAATATAGATGTTTTAAGCATTCTTTGGAAAAACAGTAAACACGTTTTACTAAGCTATTTTTGTCGTAACTAGATACCCCTAAACATGACTAGAAATAGAGAAAATTTGTCGTAAGTACATTTATTAGTTAAAAAAAAGAAAGTCTTTTGCAAAAATACGCACTCGCAAAAGTTAGACCAAATACAAAACTACTAACGCGAGTTGAACAATAAGTTAATTCACAAGTCAAAGAAATGAGTTGTAAAACTTTAATCGTGAATTTATCATTTTGGGCTTGATTGCAGAGACTCTATTTATGCTCAGCACGGCAGACAGAAGTTTTCGCATTTTTGAAGAAAATAATCTTTGGACAGAGAAGATTGGAACATATATATATTTTTTTAACAAGGACTATTTTGACTGTACTACAGATAGAGATAACACTTCCCCGACTCCTTACAGTATCAATAATTAATTTTCCTACTGAAAACATTTAAAAAAGTTTTTAAAACGTTTTCTGAACACTATAAACTCATGTTCATAAAGTGTAATTTGTTTCGCGAGAAAAGATTTTCAAAACTTTTGTTGCTTCCTTTTCCGGTATAGCATTTTAATTTCCATTAAATATGAACGAAGTAGATTACTTCTTGAAAAAAGTACCATTATTTGCAATTACAACTGGGTCATAATAGACAATAGTCATGAGCTATAACAGACAATGAACTATTTTATGATGTAGTGAAGAAATATGGCCATACTTTTACAAATTCACTAAATTTGTAGCACTAGTCTGTTGCATTTATAGCAATTCATTAAATTGTTTCATCGATTAAAACAATTTTTAATCTTTTTTGTTAATTCAGATTCTCCCCACAGTTAATAAAGTTTAAATGTGGAAAAGAATAGATAATACAATATATTTTCTTTTATTTTTTTTGGAGGGGGGGGGGTACAATTTTATTATTCAGACAATTTCATTTAGCTCTTAATATTATGCAGATATAATTACTCTGTAAAAAAACTTTAGAAATGTATATGAATTTTATTGCTTACATTTTGTAGTAAAATATTTTGAAAGTAAGGCTTTAAATTTGGGAAACAATCGTTTTTCCAGCATGTTTACACCATTAACTCGAGTATAAATAGAGAAGCTTACACACGGTTCGCTTGTTAAGTAATGATGCGACAAAAGTATCAGTTAAAAAAAATATTTATATCAGATTGTTTTGACTTGAGACTGTGTTAAAAGAAACGCAGTATCGTTTTCAGCCTTGAAAGGGTCATTACTCTGGTATAATAAAGACCTCAAATAAATCAAACCGTATACCAAAGATTAAAAAACTCCCAATTTTTAGCGCTCTATTAACAGACAAAAGAACTGGAGCCGATAAAAGTTTTAAAGCTTTCAATATGTGAAAAGAAAATAAAACGAAATCATTGACATGGAGATAATAATATTTCATTTTGTTTTCTTGAACGAGATAATGACTCGCGCCTTGAGTAATCTGCGATTGTTTTTTCCAATTGTTGCAGTGAAAAAACGATACATAAGAATACGGATTCAAAGTTCTGATTGTTAACGTAAGTTTTCAGTTTGATCTATTATTAAGGAATAGTTCGTCTGTTCTATATATTTCCTCCCAGCTGCGATGAATTTTCCAATTCCACTGCATATATCTTGGTGAGGTTCATGCCCAACTCAAAATAATTGTTCCAATCGATTAAAAATAATGACATTTTTAGTACCGTGCTGCGTTTGCTGGTTACTAGTCTTCGGCGTCTGATTGGTTCTTGTTGACAGACTTATCAATGATTCGGCGTCTTGATAAAAACTTAGCGACATTTCACCAAATATGGAGCCCAAAGTTATCAGAATTTTGAAAAGGTTATGCTTTAAACCTCTTTTTTAAAGATTCATAAAAGTTATAAAACTTGATCCATGATCAAACATTTTTTCTTTCATCACATTTAAAACTTTATTTTCTAAGAAAAGGTTGAAAAAAAAATGGAGGCTTTTAGTTCGGTATATATGAGTTAAAATGTGTTCAAAATCATATAAAAAATCAAATCTCTATTTTTTATAATGAATTGTTAAAACTTCCACGCACTAAGTTTGCAACTGCATCACTACACTTGTACGCCAAAGTTATATTTTTTGGGTAAAAAATTTTCCAAGTTAGCGAGTTACAAACAAATAAACTTTTATTATCATGTATATACATTGATATTTATGAGTACCATACAAAACGACCGTTCTGCTAAAAAGTATTTCAAAATACCTTCAAAAATAAATAAAAGCAAGAATTGCTATCTAAATACATATTTCACTACATAATTTTGCTCTCAAAAATTATTTCGTATCATACTAACGTTGCAGATAAGTATTCCAGAAAATAGCTATTTTGCAAAGATTTAAAACTAAAGTGAGTGAAACAAGTGAGGAAATAATCTTATGAGGAAATTTCTTAAATTTTTTTTCTCCTTTTTTTATTGTATAAAAAAATACTAAGATGAAATACAATAATTAATTACTGAGAAATCTGCGAGAAAAAGAAAGAAAGGAAAGGTGTAAGACGTGTTGGTAAATGCGAGTGCAAATTTTAAATATGCATTTCAATTTAAAAAATGAAAAAAAAAGTTAAGAAAAAGAAAAAAATTAAAAAACAATCATTTTAAATTTTAATGATTGGGAAATTTAAATGAATTTCAAAATCAACAAAAGTTTTGAGAATTATTGTAACTTGCGTAAGTCAACCACGTTTGTATGTATGCACTAAAGGTTTTCAATGTGTAATATTAGGAAAGTTAGGTGAGAAAGTAGTGCCGCCGATAGTCTCAATAACCGATTACCCAACAGCCTAATAGGTTGGATGAAAAACTTCAAATAATCGGTACTACTTTCAAAACGTTTTAACCTGGAATGTTTTAACATGCAGTACATTATATTTTACACGCTGTACAAACTCACGACTTACTTATTCTACTTCATCCTGCATCATTATGTTGCAGATCAAACTTCCCGTAAGTTCATGTAACTGAACAAATGTACGTTCTAAAAGTATTGACACAAACCATTTATGTTGAAGCCTTTCGAGCCTATTTCAGTAAAATGTAACTTTAAACAATATGCTGCTTCTTTTCTTGGATCATGTGCTTTTGTTAAACTTGAAAACAAACAAATTTGGCGTCTACCCGATTTATATTGACATTATACATAATTCTTTCCATGCCTGGTTAGTACTACGTTTTTTGTTATCTTAGAAGAAACCTAACAAATACGTACAATTTTTTTTATGCTGAGCATAACAAATAAAAATGCAAGAAAATATTTTGAAATTGAAAAATAAAGTATTTTTATTCATTTAATATGAACTGAAATGGTTAGGGCCACTTAGTGACGTTAGGTACAAAATCTCTATATTTAAACTTCCTTTAGATCCTTTTAACAAAATTTCATGAAATCCATCCAAGGCTATATATACGAAAAATTAAATCTTTATGCTATTTTTAGCGAATAAAATCTTGTTTCTATTAACCTTAACGTCTTTTCATTTACACTAGAGACAAGAGAGTAAATGTAAACAGTGTTTTTCTATCCAGTTAACGCATGTTGAACAAATTAACTCAATTTTGGGACATAGAGCAACGATTCGAAGTTCTAGAGCAACGATTTTTAGTCGACGGCCCAATGTAACGTACAAATGTATTCTAAAATAGAATTTACGAGCTGTGTAAAAAAAAAACTTTTTTTTTCAGGTACGCATATTTTTTTTTTCAACATTTTTTTTTTTCAAAGCTTTTTTTTATGGTTCAGTCACTTTAGAAAATGAATAAGCATTCATATTTTTCTTTTCACAAGAACATTAGTTGCTATTGTTCATAATACTTTCTAAGAATTCATTTTGAAAGTTTTTGCAGAAATACTGTCGTGTTCAAGTTATTTTTTATGAATAATAATATGCTCTCTTAAAATATTTCCGGGTTTAAGTAACTACTAATAAAATTCCACATGAAGTGATGCTAAGTGATCAAGCAATTGTAGATAATTTGTATTATAAATACTCTTCATGTAGCACAAAGACATAATAGATAAAATGTGACTCGTTTCTTAAAATAAGGAGCATCCTGAGCATCGCTCAAAACTAAGCTAGATTTATTTACTGTTCATTCCACCTGTTGGCATCCATCCGCAGCGCGATCATTTTGCTGACACCAACGTATGGTAATAAATTGAAGAACACGTTTGAAAATGACACATAAAATATTTTCTTTTTCAGGCATTTACAAAAATTTAAGCAAGTGAAAATAAATTCATTGCGTTTGCTTACTTGAATAACAAAGTTTGAGAGGGATAAAAATTGTCAAAGTATAAACATATGTTTCTAGAATCAAACTAAGTAACAATAGCTATCTAAGGCTTCGAAATTGTGTGGACTCAAATTACCTTTTACATAAAGTTAGTAAAACCTCCCAATTACTACACTGTCAACTTCATACGTAACTAATATTTGTGCTCCGTTGTTAGTTGAAATTATTTAACATTTTGTTCGATACTGTTTAAATAATTGCATCGCTTACTTTCTTGTACCTTCCTTAGAATATTTAAAATAACTCTTGGAGAATATATGAACAGTAGATATAGGATAGTCTCTTAAAAACTTTTAGCTAACCCTCATTTATAAAAAAAAAAAGATCACCGGAGACATGTCAAACTTCAATACTGCAGGTTCTGTTATCCTCTAAAAATATATAATTTAAATCTAAGTAATATAAAATTATTTTTTTTCATTGTTATACAAAAAAATTTATTTTTATTAATTCACTTTCCATTCTATTAGTTTTATACTTTTACTTTAAAACTATAAAACTATATTGTCGCCTCAGAGCAACAGTAAGATATCATAGTGTTATTCCTGGGATTATATGATTATATGTCTTACTCTTGATCTGAGGCGACGATATATAACAAATTGAAAAAATATTATGGTCTCTAGAGCTTCTTACCAACTAGTTCACAAATGGTGTAACTTACAACCAACTCATAAAATAAATAATATATAAAAACTACAACTTTCATTATGATTATAGTCGGTTTCTCAAACGAAACAAACTTTTAAAAACACAGGACATCAAGTCACCGTGATTAAGTTTACTTTTTCTCTACTATAATAAAATAGTAATGTTTTACGTGCAGCCACACGCTTGCAGCTGTCTTCTACCACATGTGCGAACAAAATGTAGTCATGAACGAATATGAGACTCTACTATTTTCAGTAAGGCCAGGACTAAGGCAGAAATACATGAAATACACCGCCAGCTCAGTCAATTTCAGCCGAGGACTGCAGTTTCGTGCTTATTAGCACTCATCAGCCCGGCATAAGAGTGACTGAGCTAAAGGTGGAAAACCTCTTAAGGAAGCCTAGAGTGCCAAACAAACTGGTAGCTAATACAGAATTAGCACTGTCCAGACGAGTGACCGAAATAATGGTTCGGTTCAACTCGAATATTGAAGGCAAGGCAGGTATATTCAGTAAGTTACCGCCCTATAGTCAGGACTAAGGCAGAAATACATGAAATACACCGCCAGCTCAGTCAATTCCAGTCAAGGACTGCAGTTTCGTGCTTATTAGCACTATGCCGGGCTGATGAGTGCTAATAAGCACGAAACTGCAGTCCTCGGCTGGAATTGACTGAGCTGGCGGTGTATTTCATGTATGAGACTCTACTGTTCAACTGGTAAAACAATAATAATAATGACAAGAATTAATAATAATAGTATTATTAATTCTAATGATCATGATGGACTGATGATTGTGATAGAAATATTAAGACTAACAATAATCATAATTAACGGAATAAAAAAATAGTATCCCAAAAATGAACATGCCATTTCTACGTGCAAGATTTTTTTATATATAATTGGACATTTGTGTTATAACGTCACACCGTTATCATAGACGCATTTTGCTTTTTGATGAACCGCCCAAAATGCCTTTGCACAACGGCGGGAGTAGCTGCACTGAAAATTAACAAACATTCGTATTCAGGAAGGAAACGGTTTCTTCCTTGCATATTGAAAAAAATAATTTGGAATGGAAACGTATCTCAAATACCTTACTTTCCTTCTCGTTAAGCAATAAGAGCGGCAATGCGGCGTCCTACCCTTTGGCAGTTTTCAGCCGCATTTAAAAAACGATCAATTACGTAAATACGTTGAAAGAGTAATTTTGAAAAAAAAAAAAAAAATGAAATGCAGAAGTCAAGCACCAACGAGTATACCAAGAACCATCTTTTTTGTTCTAGACTTTCTGATTAACTATTGATCTGGATCCCACGTAAATATAATATATCATATCAAGTTTTATTCATTACTTCATCCGTCTGGTTCGTGCAAGACATCCGTCATTCTAATTTAAAATTTTCTTTTGAAAGAAGTAGTTCATAAAAGCAGTAAAAGCCAAGAAATTAAACTCTTTGCTGAGAATTTAAGGATTTTTTTTTTGAAAATATTTTACGTTTTTTATATTTATCTGCTAACACGTTTGCTCAGACTTATGTTTATTGTGCACATAAGAAGCAACGTGCATAACCTTAATTAAGAATCGATAAATTGACTAGTACAGTTGAACTCGCGTATAATAAGAGCGATGGGACCACGATATTTGCTCGTTATACTCAAGTGCACGTAAGAAACGGGTTCGTGAAAAAAAAATCTTTAAAATTGTTACATGCTTTATTTGTTTTTGATTTATCTACAGTGCCAAAGAGAACTTGATAAATCCTTTTCAAGTGTCTCATTTACAATTTCTTGCGCTATTGATGCCTTTCGAGGAACTTGGTCAAAACATCGTCAGTTTCACCCCTGGTTTCGAAAAACGGTTGACGCTTTTCTGCATATCAAAGACATTGAGTGTGTTGATAGTGGTTTAGCTTCAAAATTTTCACAATTTTTGCTATCGTGATCGCTTTCATTGATTTTTAAATTTGAATTAGCTTGAATTTGAGCTGAAATATAATCGAAAATAAGTGTCTCGGAAAAAATAACATTGATGTCAACGAACATGTAATTTTTCAATGCTTCTTTAACTAGAAAATAAATAAATAAATAAATCATCACTTGTTTTAAGAATTTAAGACTCGTCATATTTCTAGAAACCAGCAGAAATTTTGTGAATCACAAAAATATTGCTCGCTTTAAGTGGGATGGCTCGTTAAAAGCGAGTTTTGTTTTCATAGATTTGACATTATACCAATCAAATATTTTTGATTTCCTCGTTAAATCAGAGTTCGTTATATTCGATTGTACCAGCTAAGCTGAGCTTAGAGCATGTTGATGCCCATCAGTTTTGTACACTTTTGTATGATGTAACTAATGCTTTATTTAAAACCATTATTTAAAATTAAAAAAAAAAGAAAACTCACAGAAAAAGAGGAAAAAAAAAAGCGATTGGTATGCAATTTTTGCATCGAAATTGCTGCTAACGGATGCTCCAAGAATAATAATTTTTGAAGTCTTAAAAAAAAAATGCTTAGCATAAGTTGAGAGTAACTACTTTCAAAAACCTTTTCTAGAGGAATGATTTTTAATAATGTGTTAATCATAAACTTAATGCAAACTTGTGTTTTATTAAACGAGTTTTTTTTTTACATTAATAACAAATGCTCGGTAACGTGAAGTTGAATCTTGATTCTTTTACAATTAATACCGTTACTTGTTCGATTAAAACTGAAGTTTCACATTTGCATCTCGCAAAGTTGAAATATTTTTTTATACTTTAACAAACAGATATCCTCGTATGCATAATAGCTAATGATCGAGTAACGCTCCTGACGTCATCAACAATAAAATTCGCGCCACGGCATGATTATTTGACAATGTGTTTTGGTAATGTTTAAAATGCAGGGAAAGGCTTTATTGCGGCAAGGCTGAACTGGATCTGATAATTTAACTGGTAAGACTGTCATTTCAGGGGAATAAAGAAATAAAGAAGTGGTGAACGATGAACGGTATCTACTGAAGTCTAGGGTTATTCACCTGGATTTAGGGTTAAAATTTCAGCTATAAAAATATCACCAAACAGACAATTTCTTCGTTCAAATGTAGAAGCAATTTTCACTCGTCATATCTTGACGGGCGGTTTTCTAGTTTGTTTACAAAACTATGTTAAATATGTCTTCACTTGATCAAAATACTATAGCATAGTTAAAATCATAAAAAAGAAAAAGAAATAATGAACAAAATCATTAAGTAGGTGAAAGTTACTAATCTTTTCGTTTACTACTAGCAGAAAACTAATAACTTATTAATATTTTGATTTTAATGAACCAAATGTTTAAACTACTTTAAAAGCATCAAATTAGATTTTTCTACTACGAAACGGAAGAAGAAAAAGCTCTTCAAATATGATTTAACCGAAAAGTAACGTCAATAAATGATTTAAACGAAAAGTCTTGATGAAATGACACATTATTTGAAATGAAAAAGTTTAAAAGAAAATTACTTTTATTTGAGTAAACAAGTTATCTTAGCAATGTCTTTAAAATTTATCAATTCATTCAATAAGAAAATGCTATGAGAAAATAGGGAAATGAAATCTGATTTAATTATTATATTTAGAAGGAAAAACTTTCCATTAAATAATTCAATTTTTGTAGATTCCTGAAACTTATGCCAAATAAATTTACGAAATGAACTTTTTATTTTTTGAAAACTATTTTACAAACATTTCAAAACATTTTTTAAAATAGCTATTTTAACCGATGCAACTAAACAAATGAAAGTTTGAAGATAAGAACATGGGGCAGGAAATCGATATAGGTTGGTGCGAGAAAGTACGGTCGATTACTTCTGACATATGTTCAGAGTTCTGTTCAGTTTCACATGATAAATTATAAAAGAACCCTGGTCCGAGTCTCGTGAATCAAAATTTTCTCTGTCTGGATATAAGTTTATAGGGTACAACATATTTTTCATTGGTTATATGTTTATAGTAACAAGACGAAAAATATTCATATAGGCGAAAATTTTCAAAGAATAATAGCGGTGTTGGGTCATTCTTCAAAAAAGTGTAACTTTTCTGTCACAAGCCTTTTACAGTAAAAACTTTAAGGAACAATTCATTTAACAATGCTTTTAAATTTCATCAAAAATATATCTATTTAAACCTGGCAACAATTTTTTAATCATAATTTTTATTTTAGTATATTTTTGGTTCACAACATGTGAATTCTCACCTCCGTGGCATGTCACACACCTTGTGTGACTGTTTATATTCCTTTCACAAGTGTCTCAAATGCTAATTGTTTTAAGTACATTTAATTTTTTAATATTGTGTATTAGTTCGTTTTAGTAGGACAAGCAGTTATATCCCATAATAAATTCTCACCTCCGTTACCTAAACGCAAAATTCCATTCCTCATTCACACGTGGCAGTAATGACATCAAATTTTATTTTTCATGATACAAGGGAGGGAGCCCCCTTGTTTATTTTCAGCCATAGTTGAAGTTGTGAGATTTTTGTCGAAAAACAAGAGGATAGATTTTGCTTTAAAAACTTAGTATGGGTTATTCTGACTTTTCACCTCCATGAACTTGAATTTCAGGGATGTAAATTACTGTAAAAAAGAAGTGAACATGTTTTCATGTGCTTAACATGTGCAGATTGTAGCAATGAAGAGCAAAAAATTTTCCCTGAAAAATGTATCAATTAGGCCTATATTGATGGATAATTCCTCACCTCCGTGAATCTCAACTTCGTGACAGACCTTATCAATGTCATTATTTCTGAGGTGAAAATAACTGATCGAGGGGAAATACATCGATAATAGGCATTCTACCAAAATTATAAATTGCCAGTATATCCTCAAATTTACTAAATCCTACTTTTTAACACATTTGAAACTTCTAGTTGAGCCATACTTTAATTAAAAGAGCTAAATATTATATTCCCACTAATCATTCAAAAAGCTGATTGTTCGCACAATTAACAAAATTTCTACTTTGATATTAAATTGGCCTCGATTTTTCCCTTTTTTTTATTTCTGTGAACAAAGCTTTTTTTTAAATTTTTTATGAGTAAAATAATTGGAACTTAGCTGGGCCATTGTATATGGTTTTTTCTAATAGGTAACACTTTCATGTATGAAAAAAAAAAGAAAACAAAAGGTTTCGAAATCGAAAAACGTTTGCGTTCAAAAGTTATGTTTTCTGAAGAATGACCCTATTACGTTAAGTTCAGAAATTCTACTAGGATACATTTAAGGATGTTTATAAAGTTTTTTCTTTTTAAAGATGTCACTTAAATGTTGAAATTTTTATCAGCACATTTATTTGTTTAAAATGTACATTTTTTGCAACAAAAACTGTACAGATGAAAGTTAGGCATTACGTGGAAATCCTGCGTTAACCTTGATTCTTTTCCGGAAGAGGGCGACACTGGTTTTAATTAACAGTTAGAACTTTTTAGGAGTTAATTATACCAAAAATGATCAAATCTCATTTAATTTATCTGTATGTAAAGTATAAAAACGAAACATAAATCGATTGCAACTATTTTACTAGCTGTTCTGATCGTTTTCTTTTTTTTTACACTCTCGTTCTGACGATGTTTACAGCTTTTTTCTGCTAATAAAACATTTACAAATAGGTTATTAAAATCATGATTTAGCGTTTTACGTCACGAAAATTCCTCATGTAATTCCTTGTCCCTCTTAAGATTAAGTTACAAATTTCAGCTGAAATATAACATCTACTCTGCATACATACACACACATACAAATAATTTTGTATTTTTTCTGAATATGAGCTTTTATCGTTCTTTAGAAAGGAGAAAAATAAATTGAAAAAAAAAAAAAAAAAACCTTTTCCGTATCTTCAAACGATGAATGTTTCCATGATTGGATTCTCGCAAATTTTATTTTCCCTTTGAAAATCCTGTTAAAAGCTTAAAAATAATATGAAGTGTTAATAAAAAGAAATACAGAAGAAAACTTGATCTTCTTATTTTGAATAATATTAAACTTATACAGCAGAGAAAGGCAAAAAAAAAAAAAAAAAACACTATTAAATGGATTCGGTATGTACACGTAGTAGATGAATGTAAGTAAAATGTTACACGTAATGTAACGTCACCAGTAACAGACATGCTTAAGACATCGCTCTCATGTTAACCCAATTTTCTGCACCTTTTAATGCATTTAGAATTTTTAAACTTTTTCCCTCATGCAACAACACCTCATCTAACGTTTAGCTGCTTCTGAATCCTCTTAATTCTATTTTTATTTGCTCAATTTCGAAAAAAGGTCCAACCCCCAGTAACAGACACCGAGAAATCTGATGATACCCAGTAACAGATGTGATGAGGAAAGGATGAGTAAGGGACGAATTCTCTTTTTCTCTTCAAAATGTGCATAAGTTTTTTTTTTTATTTTTAGAACTAAAGCCACATTTAATTCAAAAGAACATGAAACACCAGCTGCGCACCTGGTATGTGTTCATAACCTTCCACCACAGCCTTGTAAATACCAACTGGCTCATAAAATTCACCTTGATGACAATAGATGGTTGCACCGTATTCATAGACCACAGCAACATCAGTTCTACCCACCTAAAACTCTAATGATTAAAATCCAAATTTATGACTGTCTATTGACCCTTGTCTGTTACTGTTGCCGCTACCCCAGGTTATACATATAAAAAATCTTCAATTAGCTTCATTGAAATTTTATAATTTGAAACAAAAATCGTGCTGTTTACAATGCAAAAATCTTGGCTCAAATTCCTAACTAGTAATTCTTGCAGATAACTTCCATTGAAATTGTTTAGTGATAGAATAAGTTTACCAATAAAATGAATTTCAATCTTTCTGGGATGAATAAATATTAGCCTGGGTATTAGAGGGTTTGTTCTGTATTTTTAAAACTTATCTTCAAGAAGTCGATATTCTTCTCTAGGATGAGCATTCTGCGAAAAGTATTCAGATCCATTTCATCACTAATTATGAGACTCTAATGTTTCGATAGAAAGAAGAAAAAAGAGTTTTGACAAATTTATTGCAATGATTACACATTTCACCAGCAGTTAACAGCTCTTTTAAAAGTAAAGATGTATAATTAGATACAGTTTGAGACGACGGCACGTTTTACATTTAAGGCAAAAAAGAAAGTGTTCAGATTTTCAGGCTAGTGTTAACTGAGTAAATCTTACTTGCTTACAGTTATTCCAGCGTTGGTGGAAAAGTGGATGCTAAACCTTGTTCTACTTTCATATTTTCAATTCTGCAGTGAGTAAAAGCTCTTGAAATTGACATTTATACAGTACAGAAAATGCACAACATTTCTTTCCGCATATTTCCAAGAAAGTTACATTTAAATTACTTCGCAAATTCATAGCTACTGTTTCTAACACTTCTGAACTTTTCCTTAAATTGTCGCTCTTTTGCACATTTAAAACTTAAGTTCTTAAGCCCCGCGTGATATTTGGCAGTACATGGAGAAGTTTATATGTTTTACATTAAACACTGTAATAAGAACAAATTTTTAAAGTTATGTGCTATGGTATACGTATGTTTTAAATTTTCCCCTCTTACACAGTATTTGCCCTTCCTTTTCAATGTGACCTTTTTCACAAAATGTATATACACTTACAATTTCACATTAGCTGGACAGCTAATGATAAATAAAAAAAAATTAAAAAAAAATAATTGTAAAAAAAAATTGAAAATTATGAAATATTGTAATTAGTTACTGTGATTTCATAATAATAACCAGGTATTATCAAATAAACTTCGTATTAGCAACGTATAACAATAAAGATTTAATTTTAATGCATAAACATATAAACAAAATAGTTTATAAAAAGAAAGATTTTTTTAAAGAATATTATAAAGATTAGCATAATGAATTATTTTGCATACGCTTCGAGTTTGTTTAAGAATATGCGGTTTATTAAACTTGATCTGCTATGAGTACTATAACTTTTGTTTTTGCTCCAGATGTCCATCTTATTGTCACATTACATCTTATGTAAAATACACGTACATTTAAGATTAAAGAAACTATTAACTGAGCATAGAGGCTAAAACTCGATTCATTTTAATGTTCACAAATTTTTCTTTGCTCTCTTGTGCTTAATGATGACTTGCACTACTCTTAACGATATTAGTTGCTCTGCAAAAAATAACATTTATGTTCAGAGAACGACAAAAACTGAATTCTCACCGAGTCAGGAAAACTATTTTAGGTACTAGACAAAATATTTCTGAAAGTTTACAGCCAAGTGCTGTTTAACACGGCCTCGGAACGATTGGTAATCCGAAATTAGTCGCTTAGGAAGCTTTTTTAGTTGCATGGACGACCTGCTGCTTAGGCTTTGCCGGAACTTGCTCATATTCAAATTTTAAGGAGTAAATTTATTTTAAAATGTTAAGAAAAAAAAAGAAACGATCGCTTTCTTGATAAACTACGACAACGTGTAAACTTGTAAAAATAAAAACAATTAAAAAGAGTTGAAAAATCTGTAAACAATTTGTACAAGTATACACGTTATCGTAATTTTACTCATTTTATTTTACAAAGTTTCTGACTGCTTTTTTTTGGTGACCACTTTCTTAGATGACCACTTAAAAAGGCCCCTGGTCATTTTCAAACTATTTCTGAAAAAAAGTCAGCATTTAAAAAAATGCCAGTCCTAGTTAAAATACCAACTTTACTATATAATTTTTACAAAATATCAAAAACTAAGTTTAAAAATTGCTAGTAATTTTAAATAAAAACGAGTCGTCGACGTCATATATATTTATAGTAAATTTCATTCTTAGAAATCAGCAGTCTTACTCTTTTTTTTTTCTTCGTTCTCCTGCCCCCTTCCCAATAAACAAAAATTCCCTGTAAATATTTTTTGTAATTTGTGCTTTAAATTACAGCTAACGACATACTATTGGCCAAACTTCTGCAATTTTCTCCGCTATATGAACTTGACATTCCATTAAAATTCGCATACTCGAGTCCGTAGACATTATTCTTACAAAATAATAAAACCAATGATATTTCTGCCAAAAAATTATTTTGCTGCTTTGCTGAAATCTTACGGTTAACAGAGTAATTTAAGGGAACAAACATGTTTTACCATCCAACAACCATCACATAAAAAATCCTCAAACGCCTTTTATCCTTGACATTAATATGAACTCTTCGGCCGATAGTCATTTTTGTTTCGGGCAAGGCCAAGACCTTTTAGTTTCCATCACTGCATTGCTGTAATTGTTATTTATTGGAAGCGTTGCATTAAGTCAAATCCAGGAAAGTCATTGGGAATCGATATTTTAATGTTATTATGGGTAAGATTTATCAACGAGGATGCGATAAAAAATGACTTCATTTCCGCCCACATCTCTTGTTGGAGAAATGAAAAAAATGAAATCGATGTTTGGAACATACCGAGTTCGCGACCTTAGTGAGGTATATTGACGCGTACCGCACCAACTCTTTGTCTCAGGAAACCATTTGAAAGCGTGTGGGTGGGTCTACTGTCACGTGGTATTTATTTTTCTACGATTCTATCCAGTCTTCATTATTTGGCCTTCTGCGTGTGACAGCTAAGCCAAAGGTACATCCACTTTTAACAGCATGAGAAGAAGTAACACACTTTTTTTTTTGAAAATGGACTCCCATTATCCGACAATTGGACAACTAGACAAAGTAGAAGAAACAGGGTCATAGGGGGTTGCTGCTAAAATACGGATTATCTCGCTCGAATGTTCGTTTCATGCCAAAAAAGGGTTCGTGAAATTAATGTAAATTCCTACCAAGACATTTAAAAACTTTTCGAATAAGTCTACTATTTTGAATATAGTACTCTTATGAATACATATTTTCTTAAATGCACGTTATATTGTACTTAAGGGCAACACAGAAAATGTTTATTTTAACAGATTTCTATTAGAATAAAAAAAATAGAAACATTCGTTTAACTTCAGATGGCATTTATGAAACTACTGGTCAAATCTTCAAAAAGTAAGAGTTATTGGGAAAGAATTGCTGAATGCAACCATTCAAAACTCCCCCCCCCCTCCTTTTTTTTGATTACGTTAAAAAAAAAAAACCAAATGTTTCTCCTTTTTTTTTTACCGTTGTTGTTCATGAGTTCTAACTTTCAGTACAGAGGTATTTTATTTGTTTCTCATTTAAAACTTATTGCCTTTTTGTTATTTTTTGTATTATTTTCTTTTCAATCTCATACCTCCTCGGCGCATCCGGCAGCTGATGTATAATCAAAAGGCTTTGCAAGAATAATTGAAACAAAAATACTTTTATGAAAAGCCAAGAACATAAATTGTTTAAGCGGCGAATTAACTAATAAAATACATTATCGACTTTTATACTTACAGACAAATTATATAAAAAATAAATATTGAAAACAGATGCTAAAATATCAGCATTAGCTTTTTTGCTAATCAAATAATTTTGCAACCTGCACCCATAATGCTAATTTTGTTTAAAAAAAGGAAATAAATGAATATGCACATGTAAAAGGAACTCTACTGTTATGCTAAGAGCAAAAGTGGTATTTACAGTTGAGCTCAAAGTGAAAAAAACCTTTTAGAGATTTACAACTCCAGATGTCACGTCCAATTGATCCAGATGCCACTGTTTCAGAATTTTTCCAAACAGGTTTCCTATTTACAAATGACTGTAAAACATTGTATTTGGCTAAAATATATGTTAAAAAAAACCACCTGATGGTGGCAATTACTCAATTTTGATAAAAGGTGAAAGGCGACTTTTGTTCTTAGCATGGCAGTATAGCTCCTTACCTTTACAAGTGGTGCGGAAACCTATACAAAGAATGATTTTTTTTTCTCTGAGTATAGTTTTCAAATATAATTTAGAGTAGGGAAAATTTCAGTACTAAATTTCAAAATATGGACCTTTTTGAACTTTACTCCTTTCATTTAAAACTGCCATTTGTAGATTTCTAATGAAAATAAGTGTGAGTTCATATTTTATTTAAAAAAATACTATATATGTTAGCCTCAGTTTCTGTTACACTGAAAAACAAATTCTAAACACGTTTCTCATTCTAGGTTTGAAAGTGACAAATTTCGCAAAATCAAGATAGTTACAAAGTAAATTTGCAGTAAAAATTGCTCACACGTGCTACTAGGCTTTAGTGGGCTTCAAAAAGATGAAATTTATTCACTCGTACGTTTAAGTGTCAAATATTTTAAACTGTAATTGTATAATTGGAAATACAAATCTAAAACCCACACACGACATTTCTTTTGCAAACAGTATTTTAGAACTTAAAGACAAAAAAAAAAAAAAAAAAACTAAAATGAAATATTAGGAAGACAAAGGAAAAACAAAATTTTTGCTTGAATAATGCGATACCAGTTTTCAGCCCACAGTTTCTTAAATCTTTCAAAATACAATACGCTACATGAGTTCCTTCTTTGGTTGATATCCTTGAAAAAGTCCTTTGGCATGTTTCCTAAAATTTGTAATCCCACGTATTTTTTTAACTTGAGAAATGGGCTGCCCAACTTTGATGAATTTGTAACGAAATGTGTCAACTGCATTTTAAAAACGAAGCTTTTATCACTCTAACAGCATAGGAGGAAGGCATGGCTTGCTCTTTGCGAACCTTTACTGATAAAAGCCAGTTATTTATAGCACTATTTTATGTGAAATAAATTAAATGAGAAATTTCGAGACACTTATGTAAGCGGAAAATGTTTTCAAAACTTTTGGACTAAGTAATGTTATGGATATGTGCGGATTCCCACTCTTCCCCGACGCTTGTCCTAGTATTTTTCCAGAAACGAGAGGATCACTAGTTCGAGACAGATCTTTGCTTTCAAAAAAAAAAATGTAGGAAAGTATTGTAACGATACTTTGTTGACACCTCTTGCAATTTCCCTTGTTTTCACCTAACTTGTTTAATTTGACGTGAAGCATAAAAATGGCACAAAAGATAAGAAAAGGTTGTTCTGTGCTCATTTGAGCTTAACATCAAATAATTGTTTTTGTGGAGCATTTTTAAATTCTATAGTTTTGTTTACTATCGGGACACAACTACGCGTTAGTGTATTACATTTTACGTAGGTTGCATTTATGTTTGTCATTACAATGTTTTCCTTTATCTTTCAAAAATCATTCAAAAAATATTCTAAAAATTCAACTGTACCATTAAAAATGCCCAGAGAAAAAGGTATTTAAAAAAATATATACATATATTTTTTTTGTTTAAAAATATATATTGTTTTGCTTTGTGACTATCGGTTAGTCACCCGTGAAGTTGTCCAGTATTATTTTATTGTTTTCGCTCTATTTAAGTGACAATATTGTTTTGGTTTATAAAGAATATTTATGATTGTGATGATAATGACAATTTGCTGGCTAATCGAAGCAATTGCTCTCTTAGGTTGTAATATACAGGTCTAATCTGTCAATTAAGCAAGAAATACTCATTTGTCTTGAAATATTTGGTTTTCGCCAAAGTTCATTTATTTAGTTTATACTGCTGTTAAAATCATAACTGGTTTTTCAAAATACGTACAATTAACAGAAAAATCAATTACTACGATAAAACGAAGTGTTTTTGATAAAGGGGAGAGAACAAATAATTAGAAAGAAGCGTATAAATAACTTGATCGTTAACTTTCATAAATTTACTGTGTTTGAGATACCTCTTTCTTGTTTAGAAGAGCAGTTCCGCCCCACTTAATTATTCTTGGTTCGTAGCAGAAAATATAATAACTACAAAAAATGCTCATAACGATATTTGTCTCAATGTTAAAAAAAGTTTGAAATCAATTAAAAGAAGTATTACTCAATCACGGTAATAAAAAGTCAAAATAGAAAACATAAGCAGAAGGGAAAAAGAAGTAGAATTGCTATCTAATATCTTTTATATAAATTTCTAGATGTAAGCATAACCTACATTCTAAAAACATTGTATTAATTAAATTTTTAGTAATTCGAGTAAATAATGCTGCTGCAAATCCGAAACAACAATAACACAGAAATCCCGTATCTCGGGTCTTGTACCATGTGTGCTAAGAGACGTTACTAAAAGCACTGCTGAAACTTCAAGCCTGAGCAGTGGAATTTTTGCGGCAGATATATTTCTGGTGTGAAGATAGTCTAATACTTGAATCGTCCCAAAATACACAGTTAAAATGCGGAAATGCAGGAATATGGTCAAAAAATAACCAAAACATTTGACTGACCCACATCACTTTCATGGAACATAAAGTAAAACCTTGCAACCGCTTAGAAACTACGCAATTTTGAAGAAACTCATTGGAAAAGGTTTTATATTCAATATGTTATGAACGTTAACGAAGGATTTATTACTAAATATTGCATAAGATAAAATTAACGTTATTAAACCATATGTTTCCAAAAATACTGCATACACTCGTTTTGGTTGTACAACCTCCCTTTCAATACATAAAACAAGATGAGCTTCATAAAGTTGCATTGACAGTGAAGCCAATTTAGCTTCAGCTTTTCTGTGTCTACTACTTACCGTCCAAGCTGAAAAGTTTTTCGGAAAATCTTGGACTTGCATGAAATATCCTTTTTACTTCCTTTTACAAAAAAGGAAGTATTGTATTCGCGAAAAAATTGTCACCCAAAAATCGACCTTAATTTCCATTTTGCTCACCCCCAAATGAATGTCCAGTTTTTTTTTCAATTCGACCACACGTGGATATGTACCTAGGAACCTACAGACACCTGAAATATCCATTTTGATGATCCCCGAGTTAATTACAACGAGTTTTCTTGTGACGTCTGTATGTACGTATGTATGTGCGTATGTGTGTCGCATAACTCAAGAACGGAAAGTCCTAGAAAGTTGAAATTTGGTACGTAGACTACTAGTGGGGTCTAGTTGTGCACCTTCCTGTTTGGTTGCATTCGGATGCTCCAAAGAGGGTCTTTTGCCCCTTTTTGGGGGGAAATCATTGTTAATTTCGATGTAAACTCAAGTGCTGTTATAATTTGGCGGACACTTGGCGATATATCACCAGCCTTTTTGGTCGCCAAATTTTGTCACCAACTTGGCGACAAATTTGGCGATTTTTTTTAAAATCTGGTTTTAATTTGGCCACTGTTGGTGGGATTTAGAGAGTAAACTATTAAATCATATTAAAACTGCCAATAATAAGAAAATGACATTAAATGACATCAGCTCGTTTGGATATACGAAAACACAACGTTTTACGTGTTACTAACTACTCGTTTATTTGAACTAATTACTGGGAAAACTATACTATGTAAATGATAATGGGTTTGGGGAAGGGGAAAATGGGTGAAAAAGGTTTGAGTTTTTCTTGTAATTCTAAAAATGTATTAAAAATCCTAGTCGCATGCAATGTACGTTCTTCTTTCCTTTCCTCGAAGATAATAAGCATTTCCACTTAGCTTAAGCTTGTAAAAGTGATTGATGAGCATTTCTTTGTAAGTGAACAATATAAACATTAGTTCATCCCAATTTGTGTCAGTAAGTTCATCCATATGTATGCGGCGAATTTGTGTTTTCAACTAAAGATTCCCTTTTCTTCGTGGAAATTCGGGGGAGTTTTAGAGAACAAAAACGTTTCACAAAGTTACACAATGACAGAGAAAAACTGATTTACACTTGCAAAATTAACTTTGAAAATTTTAAACTGTAACATTCGGGAAAAAAAAAACATGAAGTAGAAAAATAAACGTACTCTGAAAAACATACCTAAAAGTAAACGCATATGAATTGGAAATTCTCTGTCTTACAGTATTAATAAAGAGAATAAAACTTATCATTGGCAGTACATGCTGCTCCGATATAAGAAATCAGATGATATATCGGATAAGCAAAATTATAGGTATTTCATTTTTCTACGAAAGCTATCTATGAAACATTCATTACAAGTTTTTTTTTTTTTTTTTAAATCTGAAAATGCTATTATCCAACATTATTTACAAAGTTCAATGTCATTAACCTTCAAACCCTAATTATATGAATATCATGTGCTGGAATATTCCTCTTCCTGCCACGTGTTTGTTAATAATTTCAGGTCCTTTTTTCAACAAGCATTGGTATTTTGGATTATTCTTTAATTAGATTGGATTTATAGCAATATAAAACAATCATTTAAGCAATAAAAATGATATTGATTTAACTTACGGAGGAGTCGGGGTATGCCTTTCGTATTTAACAATCCATTTACTCGGTGGTAAGCATGCTTCCCTCAGGCTCAGAAAGAGGCCAATTGAGGCAGTGAAGAGCAAAGGGATGTAAGTGATATTTTCAAGTTTTTAGTAAAACACGTTTAAAGATAAGACCCTAGGTAGACTGTCATTGAAAAGTTTTCTAAATCCTGCTCTATAACAGCACCTACCAGGGCTACTAGTACTATCTCGTGCCCCAAGACAGAGGAGAGGTTCACCTACCATTTGTGCTGGTTATCTCCAAATTTTTAATTTTGCCACTTACATCCCTTTGCTTCTCACTGCCTCAAATATAGTTTATAAAATATTTTCCCATAAACAATTTGTAGTTGATGAAATGGGTACTTCAGCTCTTCCCATAGCCACAGAAAAGTATTTAGCTGCATTAAAGAATATTACGCAATCAATTAAGAAGAAGCGAATGAGATCAATTTAATTTTCACGAAAAGATAAGACCTTTTTTTAAGTTACACAAAAAGATCACGAATAGTAACTTTTTTTGAAAAACTCATCGCAAAATGTGCGGTTTTTGAAATTAAACCATTTTAAAATAGACATTTATTAAAACTTTTAATCGTTTCAAAATTTACTGATCATGTTTGATGTAACGCCAATCGTTTTCTAAAAGCAAATCAAGTCTCACTAGTGTCTTCTCATCAACAGCAATTAGCGTAGGAATATTAATATTCAACTTCATGAAGTACTTAATTTTTGTACCTTATATTTGTGGCTATAAGGACAATCACTCTCAATTCGCTAAAAACGTGTAACGCTCTCAATAAACGAGTGAAGCGTTTTAAACCAATGTATTCCATGTTTCTTTTTATATCTTAAATGTTCTACACAGCGACTTTTTTTTGTAGGTTGTGACCTCTTTTTCTTTTTATTATTTATTTATTGTTTTATTTGCCGAAAATGAAGCACTGTCTTCTTGTAAACTATTTCACAAACAGGTTTGTTAGTATATTAAGTTTGATAGTATTTGGTCCTGTAGTTTTTTCTTATGGTCATTTCAAAGTGAAACTTAATTGAATCGGGGGGTCTATAAGCCAGCCATCTCTTCATATTGTATAGATATATGTTTTATGTTCACATTTCTTTTTGCAAGAAATATCAATCAATTAAAATTTTACTTACATGCCTAGAGTAAAAACTATACGGTAGACTAGGTGTATTTGGCGATAGGGGTATGTTGTCCCAAACGCAATATGAAAAAAAATCCATTATACAATGCTCTCTATTTAGCAAAGTAATAACAGTTCTAATTTTCTCTTACTACTACATAAGCATTATTAAAAATGCAGTGTCTATTATAAAACCATCTAGAACTTTCGGATTCTTGCTAAGATAAGTAAATTTCATCTCATAAAAATAGTCGCTTATTTATTTATTAATGAACTGTAATTTCCATTTTGACAAGCAATATTAATAAAAATAAGTCTTCCTAGCTATTGTTGTATCTATCTGATTATTAAAATTCTTTTAGAATATTTTTAAACATTAGTGAAAAAAAAAATGCCCGTAAGAGGCCAGTTGGTCCATTTTACATTTTGAAAGTTGGCTCGGTAGGATATTACTGGAATAATTATACATTTCTTTTGAATTAATTATAATGATGAAAATAATGCCAAGGTTAATTCGATTTCTGACTTATAATGTTTAATTATTGTAGTTTTAGTCTCTTTGTAATTTTTTTTAACATGGCTTTGAATTTTTATAATATGAATCGAAGGAATGGTGTGTGAAGAACACTTTTATTCACGATATGATATTTTTTTCATTTGTGCAAAACGATTTTGATAGAGTTGTCCATTTCGTAAACTTCCACATTATTAATGTATTAAATAAATGACGTGGATCAACTAACCCCATTAATAGAGACGAGCTGGTCCAAACAACTAGAGGTTAATCTTGACCGCTTAATTAACTTGTAATTAGTATTTTCAATTTTCTGTATAATTATATAGGGTGTCCTAAAAGTCCTTTACACATTTCAAAGAATCATAGAGAAGCAACAAATATGCGTATCAATATGCGTTTTGCATCATAACACTTCACAGGTTCATGAATTTTTTATGACATCGTAAAAAAAAGGAAAAAACGAAAAGCGAAAACGTGCAATTATAAGTAAATAACATTGATGAGTGTATTAACACTTAGAAAAACAAATTCTTACTGTAACGATACAGTAGTCATTGTAACATACGTATAGTTACATATTTTTTTATTTTTTCTTTTAATGTCATAAATTCTTGAACCTATGAAATATTATGGGGCAAACCGTAGAGTGATGCAACAATTTGTCAAATTTCTATGAATTTTTAAATGGTGTCAAGGATTTTTCAGACGCCCTGTACTTTATCCCCAAGGTGCACTGACATTTTATCTGAATATTTCTTTTTCAAATGTTTAATTCATTTTTTTTAATACACGAAAAAAAAGTGGCCAAGCAGCTCCAGTGAGCCTATGTGATTTAAACATGCTCGAAAGCAACGATAGGTAGTATTACATATTTTATGAAATAAAAAAATTCCTAATAAAATATTTTGTAAAAAAAAAAAAAAACTAGTTCGAAGGAAAAATAATTTTTCTGTTGACGACTTAAAAGTTAATTAGAATCAGCTACGGCGGAATTGAGATAGCGAGTGATTCACAAAGATAAGATTTTTTGATTTATTAGTTGACTGGTAAAAATAATAGTATGATGATGTGGACGCAACTTTCAAGCAATGTGAAGCAAACAGTGTCTATTAAAGCACTCAGTGTATTGCATAACGAGTCTTTGTACTTATGAAACGTCAATGCGAACGTTTTTTTATTTATGGATCGAGGATGTACAACGACCGTCTGGACGCAGGCTGCCAAATTAGCTGGTAGCGTATCCTTCTCTTTTTGCTCATTTGCACCTTACGTTTTGAGAAAAAGTGATAGTTATTGCACAAAGAAGATCTGTAGGAGATATTTCGCTAGGAATTGAAGGAGATTATTGTACGATGGCCAACTTAAATATTGGAAATTCATTTGACTCTCATGTTCATTCTTAAATTGGGTACAGACTCTGACACGCATAGTCACACATCGAAAAAAAATTAAATGTTAAAATGTGAGCGGAGTTTTAAAAAAATCCATAAACTTAAGGAAAAAATTTATTGCTAAATATTCGCTTTTCAATATTTTAAAATAAATCTACAAAAGTATTATTTTCAATCAATTTTATTTCAATTAATAAATAATGGAAAAATGTATATCCACTGTTTGAACAATAATTCTACCTTTTTAAATATTAAACGAGCTAATGTGTGCATTACATGACCTCCTTTTGCGCCAAATTAATGATAGTAGTACCTTGGAGTAAGCAAAGAAACACTTTAAACATTTTTACTCCAAGTTTGTTGCGAACTGAAGCAAAAAATCCCAATTTTGGACATTTTAACGGGATTCAATCTTTGAAGTTGATCAATATTTGATCGACTTGATGGTGAGTGGGTAACTATTTTATCTTACAGTGTACTACCAAAGAAAATCGCTGATACTTTCTTTCGTTATTAGCATTAATTTAATTACATGCATCCCTAAATTTATGTAATTTCACCCACTTTGAAATATTTAAAGCCTTTTTTTCTCTCATAAAATATATCCGTTTATCTGCCATATTTTCCATTTTATCCGCAAAAGATATTTTTTTTCTGTAATTATTCTACGGATCTTTATTATTACGCAATTATTCTTTAGAATAGTGACTTTTTTCACAAGAAATTTGGTGTTCGGTTTAACCCAACTACTGCGGAAAATTAAGAAAATCTTTAAAGGAAACTTACTGTAAAGTGGAGTGCTTATAGTAAAGGGAAAGTATTATAGTTAATTGTATCAGAAAAATATATGATCACAGCCCCAATCGGTTTAATTTTTTTATCCTTAAAATGGTACAGATAGCTTAAATTTTACGGTGAAAAGCACCGGGTATATGGATGCTTTTTTTTATCGCAATTTTTCCGATTTTTTTACAACATACTACTTAAAAAGTTCTACAATTGATAATAGACAATCGATTAAGTATTGACACAATTGATTTACACGGGCGACCGAGAGTGTTAGCACCTATACACTTTAAAAGCTAGATGTACGATAAAAGTACTACTTACCCATTCCCCCCTGGTTGTGGAACATTAAAAAAAAAATCTTGAATTTACTGCAGAGTGCGAATATTTTTGTTCCAACAGTAAAACATATTTTTCCTAAATATTTTCGGAACATTATTCCATTCCTTTTTTTTTTGTAATTAGCTAAGTACTTGTTTTTTTCCCCTATAGTTTTTATTAAGTAAAGGTTACTTTTAATGTTTTAATGTTCAAACTAAGTGCAATAGCTGGTGCTATTAATGTAACTACTTTCCGGGCTTGTAGGCCGCGAGTCATTCAGAATGTTTCAAGCCATGTTGATGGACCATCACCAACAAGTTCGATATTAATCATATTTCATAATTTATAAACCATTTACAAAAGTTTGAACTGTTTCAACAATATTTTGCCCTTTAAAATAGCTTAGATTGCTACAAAAGCGAAAATTATGGCAGAATACATAAAACCAAACTGAAAATAAATGTCTTCTTTAACGTTATTACATCGTTCTTTAACGTTACTACAGATCGAAATACGTATATTTTACTTTTTTTTATAGTTCAACTTTTTTATTCAGTTCGTTACCTAAAGTGTTTTATTTGTTCAAGCATTTATTTGTTCAACAAATATTTATTTTTTTCCAAAATATACGAATCATTAAACTGCATTTTACAAAGATTCTTCCAGACTATTAGAGTGAAAACATGCATTTAAACTAAGAAGAAATCCAATTAGATAAGAGTAGCTATGCGTTTAAAATAGCTAAAAAATATATTTTTAAAAATAATTGTTCAAATTCCTCGCACTGCAACTTACTACATTGGATTACTCTAACTAGTTTAAAAAAGGCAATTCGTTACAAAGATAAATACAAGTTTTTTAAGCTAAAATTATCTTCAACACGTCTTTATATCATTGTTAACTATTCTAGAACGGTGCCAACACGACAAATTCATTTTTTGATTCAGTAAAGTATTATTGCTTGCAGATACGCGAATTTTGAAATTTCTGATAAGATCGTCAATTCGCACAAAAGAAAATATTCTCAAAAATATTTTTTTTTAACTTAAAATTAAATATTTTAAGTATAACTCATGAATGGATTGCATTTCAATGCAAAATCATAGCTCATTGTTTTTAAAATTATTTTAAAGAAATAAAAGTACCTATTAGCTCAACTAAACAAAAATATTATAAAATCGAAAAAAATAATTATGTTTCTCAAACAAATTTAGAAAAGAGATAATTTATCCCTTAAAATATTACAGGAAATATGATCCCAGTATCTTTTCTACAACTGGAAGAGTATTAACAAATTTACTTTAATAAAATTTCAAAGATCGAAGAAAAAAAATTGCCACTTCTAAAATTATTTACATACAAATACACCGGATAGTAAGTGTCTTTTAAAAATTCAAAATGTTTCTTTTCGCCTTTTTATACTTGATGTTTTTTAGTCCTAAATTAAAAGTCACGTGCTGTAAAAACTAGTTGATCGTGAAAAATTTAACATTTTTGTGAACAATTAGCATTCATGAAAATAATTTATCTCATCCCACATTCTTTCTAAGCACGTTCTTTCCACACAGCGAGATTCAGTAATTTATATCCTCGGTAAAACACTTAATAAATTCAACTTTATAATAAAATAAGTTTTTAACCAGATAACCGAGCTGGTGACATTAAAAGCATAATTGATGTTGGTTTTTCGAAAAATATTTGTGCATCGTTTATTTTAAGTTAATTAATAGTACCGGCTTTTAGAGTTGTGTGTATTTGGTGCTGGCATTTTGGGAATAAACTCGAAATAGCTTTTGCATGTATTGCTGCCCACTGGAGTTGGGAAAAGTGAATGAATTTGTATTCCTTACATATCAAGAAACATAATGAGTGAGATGATTTCTTTGTGAGACAAGCGTAACTTAAAAAATCATTTAGGAATATAAATGAAAAAATAAAAGAAGGAAGGTTTAATGAGACATCTACAATCTTCTAAAAAATATTTCTTGAGACTTAATTTTCCAAATCGATCAAAAAATTATTTTCTTTATTACATTTTTTTTTTCATTTTTAGTACCGCTCTAAACAGGCTTAATTCGCATGGGAGCTCAAGACAGTTCTTCTCCTGCACTTCCCAACTTTATATGAATGTTTACACATTGGACAAAATTCGCACTGTTTGAGTATTGAAATATTTCTCGAAAACTTAGAGATCCCACACTTATTTCATTAGAAATCAAACCCTGGCTAAACCTGGCATCTAACTATCATTTCAATTTTGAAATACCATTTTAACTCCCGTGGCACATTTTGACTACCAATAAAATTAATGAAAAGATAGCTACTCGGCAGTTTTTTTTCTTTTAATGAAGAACACTTTTTTTAAACGGACGTGGGGGGGGGGGGGGAAATACTGGAAATATAAGGTAAAGTTCAACAACCCCACACTGTATTTATTTACTTATATAATTCTAGTTACAGTATACCAGTCACAAATGTACTTCGTGCTTATTACAATTAGAAACCAAAATTACAGAAAAATTTTTTTTTTCATAGTTTTACTATATAAACCAGTAATTTATTCCTCAAAAATCAACATGTGAGGCAGTGAGAAGCAAAGGGATGCAAGTGCACATTAAAAAAATTGGAGATAACCTGTACATTAGGGTGCGTCTTATTTTTGAAGATGTTATTTTTTCATGAGGCACCCTCTCTTTTGTTCCTTTGGATGAAAAAAAAAATCACATATCTTAAAAATAAAAATTGAATAAAATTTAGAGGTTGCTACCATTGCTGCAAAATTTGATTTTTTTTTTGCATCGATTATTATAATCCTTATTTATGTTATCTTTTTGTCTTTAATTTTAATTAGTAATAAATTAGATTGTTACTGAAATTATTTCATATTGTATTAAATCATGTTAATTAACTGTAGCTACAATCAACTCTCAACCTCTTAACTAACTGTTGGTTAGCAACTCAAAGAAACACAAGTTGCCAGTTAAGAACTCAAAAAGAAAATTGAAAGAGTTCAATTTCAATAATCAATAACAAAATTATTGGAGTCCATCATTAGATTATTTGCTTGACCTTGCCCTTGCTGATGATACTTTACGCAAGATTACACTTGCAGGCGAGAAATTATTTCCTACTGAAGGATAACTAGGAGGACAAGGCAAAATCGTTAACAAATAAATCTCTATTTAAAAAGGCAACAGAACTTGCGTGAAAAGAAGAAATATTGAAAGAAAGAAAATCATGAAGAATCTGAATCAACTGTAGTGAAAGTATTTCTTTTTTAGCCTCTGTTGTACCTGAATGTACTTTGACTGATTCTGAAGAACAAGAATTTGCAATAAAGTTTATCTAGATTTGGTCTTTTGTTGTTGAAAAGCTGTTGCTTCAAGTAATTTTATTTGACATCTACGTGTCATTTCTGAAGAGAAAAACTCCAAATCTTAAAGAAACCTAAAAGAACAACTCCTCCAATGAAACACTGAACAGCAAATTTTGTGGAACTAAAACCAAAGGAAAAAAATAAAGGATTTCAATACTAACATTCAGATTTTTCACCATAAAGGTCTTTTCATCAAGTTTTTTTTGAAGAGATATTATCAAATAGTTTAGATGATGAGTAGCAATCAGAAAAAGGCTTGTATATTTCATATTACTAGAAACAAAGGGGAAAAAATTACAATATTGGTGAATGTATAAGACTGAAATTGTAAACCAATGATAATGAATGGCGTAGTGGAACTTTTGCATTATTTTCGTTTGACATTATTACACAGCATAGCAACCATGAAATGCTTATTATTTTTTTGTATGCATAGGAAATAAGTATTTGGGTTATGTTTCTACCTTAACCTACCCAATTTCAGGGTGATGTCAAATATTACAATAGAAAATTGGGAATATGTTTTTACTCTATTTTTTCAAAATGAACGTAATTTTAATCGTTGGTAGGAACCTCTAAATTCTGTTCAAATTCTATGAAACTTTTAAATGGGTGTTTTTTCATCAGAAGGAAGCAATTAAAGGGGTGCCCCATAATAATTTTTTAAAAAGTGCATTATAAGACGTACCCTACTGTACATATGGTAGATGAACATCTCCTCTAAATTGGAGCAAGAAAAAGTACTAGTCGCTCTGGTAGATGCTGCTCTACAGCAAGACTTTAAAAAAAAATCTATGAAAGCCCCTACCAACGATCTCATCTTTAAACTAGTTTTACTCAAAGCTTAAAAATACCCTTTTCCATTTTTTTGCTTCTCACTGCCTCTTGCGTAATCTCCAAATAATCTCCATGCTATATCTCCCTACCAGTTACTTGAAAATTGTATGTTATTTTTAGTCATTCACATGCTGCACCACACTTAAGTTGCAATCCAGTTGCATTTATATTGAAACTTAGCCGAGTTCAAGCATCTTAACTTAAAAAATGTCTTTAAATAAAAAGAATATTATGTCTATAAAACAATCCGATGATCTTGAATAAGAAGTTGACACCCTCTTCATGTGCAATCGACTATGTTTCTGCAAAGTGCTGAACGATAAAAATTAATTTCTGTAAATTAACTTACCACTTGTCTAGTTTCCAGTAAAGAAAACTTTTTTCGTCGATGTAGAAATGCTATAAAAATTTGAAAAATATTTAAAGTCTTCTTGCGTTAGAGCCGTATCATTTTACGATTCCCATACGAGTTCCCATTTTGTTTTAATAGACAATATTGATAAGATCAACAAGAAGTTGACTCTGTTTTGGGGTACAAACGACAATTTCCCTGTGCGTGTGTGTGTTTTGCTTTGCTTAATGGAAACAATTATTTTTCTCATTCACCTATGTCTCTAACGTTTTATTTTTTTTTAAGTTCATAGATTTTACTAATAAAAGAAGCTAAAGTCATATTTGTAAAATCGTCACTTATTCAAGTATATTTAAATTGTATTGTTTCGAATACTATTAAATAATATCTTTTTGAAAAATATTTATGCATGTATTTTTATAACAAAGCATTTTAGAACATCATTATGATTACAAAATTTAAAACCCGCAAATATATGCAATAATACCAATCTAGTAAGTAACACATACGTACCATCAAATACAAACCTTAAATTTGAGGAAATATTTCGAAAATGAACTCGGCCTAATCACTTCCTCTGAGTATGTATCTTTTAAATATGTAAGTGTAGAAATGAATTATTTATATCAGCCTTATGCATATTTGGCTTTGCAAATAAAATTTTTAAGGTAAAATATTGTCAAGCTTTGAAATAAAAACGCATTAGGCTTCGAAGTGTTTAAGAGTTGCGCTCAAAAATAATTTAGTGAAAAAGGGGAAAAAAATAAAACAGTGAAGCAGGAAAGAAACGTCTACGGTTGATGGGAAAACAAATGTCTGGTGAAAATCATCATTTACGTAATACGCAAAACTGAGAGTACAGAAAAAGTTGAACCATTATTTTACGACAGCTACAGTTTTTGTATTTTCATTAAGAGTTGATAAACAATGGAGCATTAAATACACACACAAACATAAAATTTTTTAAAGAATAAAAATTTTAAAAAGTTGATCAAATTAAAAAAATTTGAGAAGCCACGCATGATTTATCTGAATTTTGGAGTTTTCAGAGTTATTATTTTCCGTTTGTGGAAAATAAACCCCATTACTGCAAGAATTCTCCTATTTCCTTCATTTATTAACTTTTTGATTGCTTACTATAAACGAATTTCAATTATATCATTTTCACCAGCACTCGTCCTCTGCTGATTTATCATTTTTAGTACTTTTCTAAGTAGTTACTAGTGTTTTACAATCCACACTTATGCAATTGAGATGAGAAGCAGAAGAATGAAGAAGTATGATTGCAATGTTAGTAACAGCAATAATAATGATAATACTAAAATATTTCTTAACAATACTAGCAGGTTTTTCTCCCAAAGATAGTGTGTGCTTCTTGTATTTTCGTTTATAACTTCAAATATATGGATTGTAACGTTTAGATCAGTATCATGTCTTGCTAAACCGTTCTAGTTTAAGAATAGAATCAAGACAGTGTCTTTAGTGCATCCATATTAAAACAAAATAATCCTTAACATAACGCAATCTCCTAACGAAAGGTGAGTTTACTAATACAATATAGTACCAATAACATTGTAAACAATATATATTCAACACAGCATTTAATCTTTAAATTTATTTTCAAAACAAAAACATTTTTTGCGATTACAAATATCTCGCTTCATTTAGGGTTTCGAATTGTGATAAGGTGTACATATTTTAAACGAACTTCATTCCCGCATACTCCGCAAACGAGGGGGTTGGGGGTGGCCGAGAAAACAAAAATAATAAATAATTTTTTAATTTGTTCATCCCAGAGTAAAATCTAAAATGTTTCGCAAGTTTGAGTGTTTTTTCTGATAAACGAAATATTTAGAAATGACGCATCACTTAATCTATTGTACTTTGATGTCTTTGCAAGATTTTTAGATAACATACAATGCAAAAATTTCGTTGCTCATTATAGCTACCATAGCCAATTGTTACTTTCATAGGATTAAATAATGATAATAATTTAGTTCTATGAAAGTTATCACTTCTGCCGAGCGTTCCGTGACGCACATTGTTTTTGTAAAGTTCTACTTTCACAGCTTTCACATGTCATAAGGTATCCGTTCACAGCAGAGGAACACATTTACACAAAAAAGGACAAGGACAGGAGAAAGAAAGTACATTTATCCTCGTCACGGAATTCAAACCTGGAACCTCCCCGTCGGCAGACACACTTTGTTGACTACTCGACATGGTGGTCGGCTCACAACAACTACAAATAGAACATTCATGAAAATTTGAAGTAAAATTACAGAGTATTTTTTTTTTGCTCAAAAAAACATTAATTGTTTGGGTTGATTCACTGGTCTTCCGTAAATAATGAGTGCATGTTATAGTTTTATCTGTCAAAAATCTATCATTTGGGGAGAATAATGAGCGACATATTTTTTACATTTGAAAATAGCAGACGCAAATCGTAGATTTTTCTTCTATGATGGCATTTTTCTTGACCCTGATTACATTTCTTCCAAAGAAACGATTCGACTTGAAGGATATAACTTATCGATTTCAGAAGGAATACTGGAGGGTAGACCGATTTGGTGGAGATTTCGCTGATGTAAACGTTTTGGAAAAGTTTCATCATCAATTTGTGGGAGTAAGCACAGGAACGTTTGAGAAGGCTATTACTTAAGGAAAATTCGACTGTTAAAAGTATTTAAGTAGAGTCCGTTTCATGGATACAGAATAGATTTGAATATTATGTTGCCCATCAATAAAATACTTTTTAAACTTCAGGAAGTTTATTCATGTGTTTAGATTTCATACATGTGCATTGACGTATGACTGGCAAAAATGGGACCGAAAGGATTTTAGGATTACCGGTATTAATATCTCATATGAGGGAGAAAATGAAACAAAACAAATTTATATATATATATATATATATATATATATATATATATATATATATATATATATATATATATATATATATATATATATATATATTAGGGTGGTCCTTATTTATACGGGGAAAAAAAATTCGGAATTCAACAAGTAAGGCACTTAGTTTTGTGACACTATAATAAAAAGTAATTGGTGCAAAATTTGAACTCGATCGGTCAATTATAACACGTGCCCCTAGGACGTTGAACTTTAACACTTTTGATAATTTTCCCACAAATCTTCGAGTTCTTACTTCAGACCCCGTACATCGTTTCTCCTATGTTTGCAAAATATTTTTACAGCGAGGTAGCACTAAAATTAATCTTTTTAATTACTTCATATCGTCTAAAGATTTTACATTGAATAAGAATGAAATAGTGCTTTAGAAACTTTACCTTAATCGTACGCTTTTCTCAATGTATTTCAATCGTGTGCATTTTTTTTTCCCGATAGTCTTGGAGTGTCTGTAAAATATTAAATTGCTTTTGTGACTCATATTTGGTAAATTGATTGTGAAATTCTTCGATTAATTGTGCTCCTCTTTCAGTTGTATCATTCACAACTTTCAGCATTTTAACGATACCTCTCCCCTTTAAATAGCTTCCTTCATTTTGCCATGACTTAGGATCAAATAGGAAAACATCTTTTGGTGTTTGTAACTTATCACAGTTTTATTGACTTGTAATTGATTCTATAAAGAAGATCTTTACTAAGAAAGTATTCCAAATCATCTACTGTTACTTGAAATTTTTTATACAGTCATCAGACACGTTTTCCTATTCAGCAAGCATTTTTTTTGAAGTAGTATTTTCCCATCTTCAAAGTTAATTCCTTCATCCAATACGGACAAAGCTATTAGTTCATCCCCTAAGTACCATAAGTGATTTATGAATTTTTCAATCACTGCTTCTGCTGCATATTTGTCATCATTTTGTACGCTGCAGGTTTTTTAGACACTAGACTTTATATTAATTTAAAAGGCCTAGAATGGGTTGCTGCGAAAAACTATATCTTCATACAACATTTAACTGTAAAACAGCATTTACGGGCAATCTCTTCATGTAAGGTCAATTTAAATTATTTCCTAAATATGTAAATATTCAAACAATAAATTCCTTTTGCCACCCATCTGGCTCACAGATAAGCTCCAGATTGCCGAAAACATATCCCTGTAGGAGGGAGGACTTCACTAAGAAATATTATTACACGTTATGAGAATTCTCTGCAATATTTCTTAATTCCGCTTTCTATGAACAATAGTATGTCATCAAATTCTTCTTTTAGAATTCAAGTGGTATGTGTAATTTTTAAATTTTGAAGCACTTAAATAATGGAATATCGAGTCTAGAACTAAGAAAGGCAAGAACTTCTTTAAAGACACTCTGCAGTACGATTTCAAGTGCATGATGATAGCAATGCAAATGCAATATATCACCGTTCAGCTTTTGCTCGAAAAAATTACATGCACAATTTATACGGCCGGTATTGCAAGCCGCTGTATAAAACACTACAGCTTGAACAGTTAGCAATAAAGAGCAATCATATAAGATATCATATACAACTGAAGAAATGTCTCAGAAATTCTGAGTAGTTGTTCAACATTGGAACCTGAAGCTATCATGGTAAGCCTATCGGCATTTTTTTCAGTTACATCTGGATGTAGCTTTGTATCCCAGGGAATAACTAAAATATCTAAATTTAAATTCATGAAATCTGATTTTACTTCTCGAAGATTTTCTCTTGCTCCCTCAAGGGATGTACGATAGATCATAAGGTAATTTGAATTTAAATTTACTGCATCTAAATAGGCTGTTAATAAATGAGCTGCATCTTTGTCCCTAATATGACATTTGTCTAACATTGATGAAATGCGAGCAGATCTCAATAGTTGTCAAGCTTTTTTGCGTTGTGGTAGACCAGATATAGAAAAAAAGTTCAACAGGTTATGATAGATACCCATTTCGGTTTGTATATCTTGTGAATTGCAAGAGGAATTTGATGATAATAAAGGACTATGTACTGAAATACAAGACAGTTTAAAGTATAGATTTTTACATTATTCAGATCTGGAATTTTTTAAAATTTATATTTTAGATCAGGAAAATAGAGTTTATTTTTATGGTAAAGTAATCGAGGATTTTTCAAAATTTAAATTATAAGAATGCATAAACATTTAAGTATACAACTAAAGAACAGCGAATTAAAATATAATTGTCATTACTTATATTTATAGCATGGAAACCTAGTGACCCTATTTGCCACACCTATTACATACACAGAAAATTTTCTAAATCAACAGCCCCAAAGCCTGGAGGAGGCAATTTGTTGTTGTCAAAAATCATTCATTAATGGCCTAGGCCATTCATTAATGACCTTTAGAATCCCTTGTGTCCATCTAGGAGAAAAGAAATGTTCCCCAGCCGCTTGGTTAGAAACGAGCGCGAATAGCGGTATACCTGTCCCAAGGCCATTGGTGTGCATGTACCCCATATGTAATATGTAAAATTTTACAGAATGAAAGTGAGAGAATGGTTGGTCTGGATGTAGTAACATCTATTGAGGTTCAAAATTACTTTAAATATGAAACCTAGGAATATTCTTACATAAAAATGAGAAAATCCGCAATTTTTTTTTCAAAACTCAAAAAAGGGGGCCCTAGGGGCACGTGTTAATGTTCATGGATTGACTTAAAATTTTGCATGGATCATTTATTTGTATAATGGAACAAATTGCGGGGGCGTCGTGTAAAATATCTACAACTTCAAAAATAAGGACCACCCTAATATATATATATATATATATATATATATATATATATATATATATATATACAGGGTGTTCCATTTTAACCTGCAAATACATTTATTTTCGCAACCGTTAGTCCTAGATGTATTCTTCCAATTGTAAAGATGTTCAAAGTCAGATGCAGAGTTACGATATTGAAAGTTTGAAGCGAAATTAAAATAAGTCAAAAAATACAAAGTTTAATTGAAACCTATTACTGACACAAAAAATTCGACATTTGTGCGATCAAGACTCAAGGAGATGTTCCATTTCAAAGTTTTAAGGGGCCATACAAAATATAAGATTGGAACTTATCGTCTTTTCAGAAGAATGACATGTCGTCAAAGTAAGAAAACAAGGTATTTATATTTTTCATTGCTATTCAGAAGTAAATTTAAATGTAATGCCGTGATACGCAAAAACACACTACAAAACCTCGAACAATTTGAGAAAACATGCTCTATGCACACATATAATTTTAAACATTTGTTATCCGCAAAATCCCCCCCCCCCCCAAAAAAAAAAAAAAGTTATTGACGGCGACTGAAAAATGGTCTAAGTCACAAAACGTTGCGTTTTCGTATCTCGGTGAACATTGGTCGCGCTAATTTCAAACTTTTTCCGTTGGAATTAATTTTTAATGGAGGTTATTTCCCTAAATGTAAGTTACGGGACCTGGAGCCAGTATAAAAAGTTAAACTTTGTATTTCTCGATTTATTTTTATTTTTGCTTCCAACTTTCAATATCTTAATCCTACATCTGATTTTGATCATTTTTGCAACTGGAAATATACATATAAGAATAACGGTTGAGAAAATAAAGGTTTTGCAGGTTGAAACAGAACGCCCTGTATATAGGAGGAATGTGAAAAAAAAAATATATTCTATACTCAACCAGCGCATAATTGCGGCTAAAGCATTCAATGTACTTTAAATATTTGGTGTTAAAAAACTGAAAAGAAGTTGCTTGAAGACTTAATTCTTGACTTAATTATCGTATCAAATCTGAATTGCCGTTAAAAAAAACATTTCACTATTATTTTCCAACAGAAAAGTTTCGAGAATATTCCATTCAGTAGAATCTTTTTCTTGTACAAAATAAGAATATTATTGCAGCATTCAAATACCCAAAACCGTTTTGTAAAACGATTTTCAACTACCGTGAGGTAGCCTTTTTGAATACACCTGAAAATACTCCTTGTATGTGCAATGACGATAATTACGTTAATTTTGTTGATCCTCATCACAAACTTATAATCACAGGTAATTTAAACATCATTAACAATGCAAACATTAAAAATCTCATGAATTTTGGAACAAATTTCAGGATAAATGTCATTTGCCGGTATGATAAAGTAGTTAAAATATTCAATGAAAACCTTAATAATTTCATTAAAAACACAGTATATACGAATTCTTTATCTTTTGAAGCCTTCCAAGAATGGAGGTTTAAAATAATCTTTGAATTCAAAACTTGCTTAACCGCAAAGCTCAATAGTAAAGACTGCATAACACATACTATCAAAAACTGCATAAACATGACTTATAATATATAAATAAACTGAAAGAACAATTCATAATATTTCCTATTGACAGAGCAGCAAATAACTACGGTATCATATGAAAACAGTTTTATATTAGTCCATGGAGACAAGAGCTTACTTCATCTTTTTTTAAAGCAAATCGAACCTTAACACCGAAATTGTCTTGAAGAAGTTTCTTGCTTTTAAAAAAACTCTGCAAATCGAAGTTTGCTCGTAATTTTTCCATTTCTAATCATCAGTCTTTACCATTCATTTTCATGACTCCCAAGTTCCATAAATCCCCAGTCAAGTTTAGATTCATTTCTTCAACCACAAGCAGCTTTGGTAAATGTTTTAACATCAAACTTCAATCTTTTTTAAAACAAATCTACAGTTTTCTGAAGAACAAATACATGCACTCGAGTTATTTCTGGTGCATAGACAATAACTATGAAATTAAAGCTACAATAAATTCCACTTCCACACCCACATCTGTATAGACGTCCAATTTTGAAAACTTGTTTTGTAATATTTCTTTAGAAGACCTGTATGCAACTCTTCTGAAAATCTATGATTCTATTAATAATGGTGAGGAGCTAGGGATAAAAATTTTTTCGACAGTCTTTGCAATTTTTGTACTTTGAATAACTTTGTCACCTTCAATAGTGTTACTTTCAAAAAAATACACGGAATTGGTATGAGTACTAATTACTCCAGTACTGCCGCGATTTTGCACCTTTTCTACTATGAATTCAATTACACAGTCAAGTAAATAAGAGTCAAAATATTCAGATATATCGATGATATTCTTGTATTTAACAAAAATATGGAGGGAGAATTTAAAGTCGTGTATCCACAAACACTTAAACTAAATAAAGCCAGTGAGGAAATAAATTCTGCTAATTTTTGGATATTTCTTTCAAGGTTCAAAAAATTTTCAACTTTTGACAGATTTATATGATAAAAAAGAACATTTTAATTTTCAGACTAAAAGCATGTCTCACTGGTTTAGCAATTTGCATAAAAAGATTTTTATTAACATCTTCATTGGTCAACTTTGTAGATATTTTAAAATCTACATTGATCACACGCTTTTTAATAAACAGGTCTATAAATTCATCGCTAATTTATATTATCAGAACTACTATCCTGCTGAATTTATATTTTACTACTTGAATCTGTTTTGTAATTCTTTTCGGAAGAACCGATAATTTTTCCCCCATTCAACTATTGAATGGCAACGGTTATCCATTCAACTCTGATGATGCGTAGTACTGAAACCCGATTGAGGGAGGTATTAGGTGCATGCGAGGTGTGGTTACCGTACCGACTGGAAAGAATATGGATTGAGTTTAGACGGTGGAATTGTCTTTTTTGAAACTTTGTGACTAATCTGCTTCATTTTATTTGCAGGTCAGAGCGTGGGGGGGGGGGGAGGTTATATGCACAAGTGGACAGTAGTATTGTCATTTTAGACTTTCTAAACAATTAAACTTTCAATGTTAACTCGTGCGCTGCCGACCTCTTCAGAAACCTGCAAATTTTAAGTACAACCACTGCTCCCGCTCTCAGTCGACGAAGCAGTGCCCACCCAGTTAATTTTTGCTGTTTAAATGTAGTTGTGTTCACATTTGTACTACTTCTTCAAGTTCTTGCATATCTTGTTCAATTTTTTTTTTCCAATTTGTTGTTATTTCATTATTTTACGCTTACTTCATGCACGCCTGGAGGTGGAACACATGCATAACACCAAATAAATTATATATATATATATATATATATATATATATATATATATATATATATATATATATATATATATATATATATATATATATATATATATATATATATATATATAGACTCTCTATTTAATCACTTTCAAGGGACCACAGAAAATCTTCCTTAAGTAGAATGCTTCCTTAAACAGAATAACTTTTAAAACTACAGTAGAACATTCGGGACCGTGAAATGCCTTCTGTAAATAGAGAAAGTCGTTAAATAAAGCGTCTTTAAACAGAGAACAGACTGATATATATACATCAAAATATTCTCCACTGCAATTAATACAATGATCTCAACTGTGCTTCCAGTGTAAGAAATAATTTGTGATGTCATCTACATGTGTAGAAAGGGCTGACAGCTATGTAAACGATTTTTCGTGAACTATTTAATAATGGGAAATCGGTGTTCTTTCATGCCCATTTTCGTTAGTGGAAATAAAAAGTCGCACGGAAACAGGTCAGGTGAATAAGGTGCATAGGGCAGCATATTAAGAAGAACTACGTGTTCCAACTCTTTGTTCCTTTTTGATTGTTAGTCAATCCCAAGGAGCAAACTTGGCAGTCAACCTTTTGTTCCTATATCTTCGGTTTAAATTTCTCTGAACCAAGCTCGAAGATAACCATTTTTACCAAATAGAAAGCTAAGTTTTACATCTGCACGTTGTTTATTTAAACTTGCCATCATAAAAAACGAGGCAAAAACAAAAGATATCTAGCAAAAACATTCACTACAGATGAACAGAACAAGTGAAGTCGGAGGAT